>NC_069504.1:609296687-609564187 GCF_027579735.1 Bombina bombina | reverse complement strand
ATGGGAGGAGCTGGTCCATAAAACGGACCAAATTGGTAATAAAAGTATAATATTTATTTTACATTTAAAAAAAAAAAAAAAGTGGCGGTTTGAATTGTACACCAAAAAGCAAATAAGATAACTGTTCAAAGTAGAGAAAATTTACATTCACTTTAAGGCTGAATCGACACAATTAACCATTATTCACTATACTAACAATATTATTAACACTGTTCACTTTAATTAAGGGTGCTAGGGGACACATGTGTGGTATACATGAGCAATGTTTGTATTCTATATAATTATTTTGTGATGATATTAAAACACAGTACATTATGAGAATGAGCATGTTTTTGTGACGTAACTTTTGTCACTTGCAGTATATTTGTTATTATATATGCTTGTATAAAGCTCTGTTGTTATTTAGTATGATGCACTATGCACAAGGCATTAATTAATGAGTACTTGTTTATTGAGGATCACCATGGCAACTGTTTTGGCGCAATGTTTTCACTGGGGGAGGGGCTTATTTTGTTTTCAGTTGAATGCTGTTTGTGTTTGTCTGAGGAAGGGGAGTGTGTCCCCGAAATGTCACGCTTGATTTATTAAATATTTACTTAAAAGACCAGAAAGTGCCTTCCTTCATTTATATACATACCCGCTGGCACCCTGGCATTCATCAATTTTGGAAGTGAGAGTGCTCTCTTTGAACAGTATATATATATATATATATATATATATATATATATATATATATATATATAACAATCAGAAGAAAAGAGGATTCACACAACTGCACAACGATATAAAGCATAAGGCCGAAACATGTCAGCCTGATGCTTTCGTGTGTCTAAACTTTTAAATGCTTATGGTACTCCCATGTCTGTTTTTACCATAAGTGGAATACAGGGAGTGCAGAATTATTAGGCAAGTTGTATTTTTGAGGATTAATTTTATTATTGAACAACAACCATGTTGTCAATGAACCCAAAAAACTCATTAATATCAAAGCTGAATATTTTTGGAAGTAGTTTTTAGTTTGTTTTTAGTTTTAGCTATTTTAGGGGGATATCTGTGTGTGCAGGTGACTATTACTGTGCATAATTATAAGGCAACTTAACAAAAAACAAATATATACCCATTTCAATTATTTATTTTTACCAGTGAAACCAATATAACATCTCAACATTCACAAATATCCATTTCTGACATTCAAAAACAAAACAAAAACAAATCAGTGACCAATTTAGCCACCTTTCTTTGCAAGGACACTCAAAAACCTGCCATCCATGGATTCTGTCAGTGTTTTGATCTGTTCACCATCAACATTGCGTGCAGCAGCAACCACAGCCTCCCAGACACTGTTCAGAGAGGTGTACTGTTTTCCCTCCTTGTAAATCTCACATTTGATGATGGACCACAGGTTCTCAATGGGGTTCAGATCAGGTGAACAAGGAGGCCTTGTCATTAGATTTTCTTCTTTTATACCCTTTCTTGCCAGCCACGCTGTGGAGTACTTGGACGCGTGTGATGGAGCATTGTCCTGCATGAAAATCATGTTTTTCTTGAAGGATGCAGACTTCTTCCTGTACCACTGCTTGAAGAAGGTGTCTTCCAGAAACTGGCAGTAGGACTGGGAGTTGAGCTTGACTCCATCCTCAACCCGAAAAGGCCCCACAAGCTCATCTTTGATGATACCAGCCCAAACCAGTACTCCACCTCCACCTTGCTGGCGTCTGAGTCGGACTGGAGCTCTCTGCCCTTTACCAATCCAGCCACGGGCCCATCCATCTGGCCCATCAAGACTCACTCTCATTTCATCAGTCCATAAAACCTTAGAAAAATCAGTCTTGAGATATTTCTTGGCCCAGTCTTGACGTTTCAGCTTGTGTGTCTTGTTCAGTGGTGGTCGTCTTTCAGCCTTTCTTACCTTGGCCATGTCTCTGAGTATTGCACACCTTGTGCTTTTGGGCACTCCAGTGATGTTGCAGCTCTGAAATATGGCCAAACTGGTGGCAAGTGGCATCTTGGCAGCTGCACGCTTGACTTTTCTCAGTTCATGGGCAGTTATTTTGCGCCTTGGTTTTTCCACACGCTTCTTGCGACCCTGTTGACTATTTTGAATGAAACGCTTGATTGTTCGATGATCACGCTTCAGAAGCTTTGCAATTTTAAGAGTGCTGCATCCCTCTGCAAGATATCTCACTATTTTTGACTTTTCTGAGCCTGTCAAGTCCTTCTTTTGACCCATTTTGCCAAAGGAAAGGAAGTTGCCTAGTAATTATGCACACCTGATATAGGGTGTTGATGTCATTAGACCACACCCCTTCTCATTACAGAGATGCACATCACCTAATATGCTTAATTGGTAGTAGGCTTTCGAGCCTATACAGCTTGGAGTAAGACAACATGCATAAAGAGGATGATGTGGTCAAAATACTCATTTGCCTAATAATTCTGCACTCCCTGTACAATAAAGGAACTTTTATTTTATACTTCGCTCTGGACATTTTCGTTTAATCAAGTTTATATATATATAACTCAAGACCACGTCTCTGGCCCCACACCGTACTCCAAGGGCAGAAGAGGTTACTCATCCTCATCTCCAAAATAGATGCGAGATACTACCGGAGGCTTATCACTGATAGATGCGGCAACTTGGGTAATTTCTAGTGAGTGCACACCTACTGGCAATCTGTGTGTTTCATTGTACTGCAGGTTCTCTTGAATACAAATAAGAGACTTATCCATTTATTTATTTATTGATTCATTTTATATTCTTTATTATTTATTCACTTTACTAACTATCATTCATATGTTGTAATAACTATTACCCATATGCGGTTTATATTTATTGCTTACGACTGTATATTCATTGCTTACGACTGTATTCTCTGGGATTTTTTATCAGCGCTATCTCACCTTTTCTCTCTCATACCTAGCGACTCCCCTCTCAGTACTTCTTAGTGTGGTTCTGTAGTTTGGAGAACATACTCTGATATTATAGCAGCAGATTTAAGGCCTCTCTACTGAAGTGAGTTTCTGTAGCGCAGACACCTGTGCAGCTTGCCTTCTTCCCTTTGTGGGGGGATTTTGGTACTCTAACCTCTTGTTTATATATCTAGATAAGTATACATATGTATTTATGAACTTATGTATCAGATATATATAGAAATATATATTTAATAATAAAAAGTACATTTTTTTTTATGTGAAGAACAATATATAAAATATGCATTTTACGCATCGCGTTTATCAATTTAGATCTTAACGCAGTCGGGTTAGAGCACACATTATTGAAATATTACATAGAAAATATTCATAAAATTTAATATAAATTATTAAAAAATAACACTGTAAAATATTATAAATAAGCCATAGAATATATTTTACAGTATGTTTATTAATTATTAATAATTTATTTTAATATTCATTAATATTTTATGTGTAATATTTCAATAACGCGCCTTAGGAACCCTAAATTTGTATGTGCGCTTGTTACGCTGCGCCGCTCTAGCTGTTGCTAGGGGCATGGCATCTCCTTCGCTCCTCGTTGCCAGGGGCAGTGTCGGCTAAGATGCGTGCAGCACTGACGTTATCGCCGCACGCTCCTGATGCCGGTCATATCTCAGTGGCGCGAATCCTGCGCCTATTTAAACTTTCTACTAAAGATCGTTATTTCTAAGTGCCTTAATACCGTTACTGAACCTGCCTGCCTGACTACTCTACCTGCCTTAACCCTTAAACTGCTAGATTGATTACTGTTGCTGAACCTGCCTGTCTGACTACTCTACTTGCCTTAACCCTCAATCTGCTGGACTGCTTTACTGTTGCCAAACCCTGCCTGCCTGACCATTCTAGTGGTTTATCCTTGGACTGCTTTGCTGTTGCCAAACCCTGCCTGCCTGACCATTCTAGTGGTTCATCCTTGGACTATTCTGCAGTTGCCAATGGGGACTGTCCTGCCTGTAGTGAGTGTTGCCTTCCTCATCTCACTAACTTTCTCTGCTCTGGGATATTCCCTATCATTCCTGGCTCGACGCCGGGATAACAAGACTACTGGCCGAGTTTGGTCTGATAGAGGAGTATCCCACAAGCGTTACAGTATACTTGGGTCATGCAGCCAGATGAGGTGGCACAAGCTGTTTATCTTCAGGGACAGATGTTGGGAACCCATACCACACAGTTGCAGAATATGGATTCCAAGTTAGAGGCTATTACCGCTCAACTCTCCTTACTAGTTGCAGTGAGGGATGCCTCTCCTGTTACTACACCACCAGCCCCTACTCATAGTACTGTGACTTCTTCCTCTGCTTCTGGAAGTATACTCTGGATACCCTTGCCTGACAGGTATGAAGGTACTACTGATTGCAGGGGCTTTCTAAACCAATGCAGGCTGCATTTCCTCAATGATCCTCACACCTTTCAGTCTCATCAGTCAAGGGTCACCTTTATCATTTGCTAAAGGACAAGGCCCTAGCCTGGGTCTCTCCCCTTTTGGAACAGAATGCTACACTCCTGCATGATACTGATGAGTTAATTTCCGCTTTATCTTCTGTGTTTGGGACTTCTGGCCGTACCTCTGCTGCGGGATATTCTCTCCTGGATCTCCGCCAGGGCAATAAAACTGTGGCACAATTTGCCATAGGGTTCCGCACCTTAGCACTTAAAACCACTTGGGATGGCAGTGCTCTCAAGGCAGCCTTTAGGAGGGGTCTCCATGAACGCATCAAAGATTAACTCACTTATCGTGATATTCCTTCTTCTTTGGATGACTTTATAGCGCTTTGTATCAATCTGGACTCTTGCTTTCAGGAAAGACAAGCCAAGAGAGACAGAACAAGGAGGGTCCTTCCCTCCCATCCTCCTATTAACCCAGTTTCAGCAGCTTCTGCTACCCCTTCAGCAGCTCGAGTTACCTCAGTAGAGGAACCCATGGATCTCTCCACCTTCAAACCTTCAGAGTCTAAAAGGCAGAGAAGAAGGAGACTGAGACTATGTTTTTATTGTGGATCTAACACCTACTAACTAAAGAGCTGTGACATTCGGCCGGGAAAAGCCAATGCTTAGGGGATAACACTGGGGTACCTCTAAGCATGATCTCCACTAAATCCCCTCACTCCTCTCGGGTCCTGGTACCTGTTACCCTTACCTTACTTCAGAATACTGTCCACACTCAAGCCTTCATTGATTCAGAGGCAGCTGGAAACTTCCTGGATCACCGTTTTGTGATTCAAGCTGGTTTGCCTCTTCTGCAGAAAAGACATTGTCTCAAAATAACTACCCTGAATGGCACCCCCCTTGGTTCGGGTGTGATCTATTTTGAGTCAGCACTCCTGACCCTGACTGTGGAAGTCCTCCACACTGAACAGCTTCATTTACACACACAGATTTTTTTCATTTACACACACAGATTATTTACACACACAGATTACACGCACATTCCCCAGCACAGCCTGTCATCCTTGGTCTTCCTTGGCTTTGGGTACACAATCCACAGTTCGACTGGGCTGAGGGACAACTGGCCTCCTGGGGCACCTCCTGCTTCCACTACTGCCTTGCTAAAGTCACTCCCCTGCCCCGTATTTCCATAGCCAGTATACAGACTCCTTCAAACCTTCCTTCAGTATACACAGACTTTGCGGATGTGTTTGAGAAAAAAGTAGACAACGTGCTGCCACCCCACCGTCCTTATGATTGCAAGATTGACCTCTTTCCCGGAGCCCCACTTCCTAAACTGAAGACTTATCCACTCTCCATGGCTGAAACCAAATCCATGGAGGAGTACATCCAAGAGAACCTAGCTAAAGGTTTCATTTGCCCTTCCTCCTCTCCTGCTGGGGCTGGCTTCTTTTTTGTCAGTAAGAAGAATGGTGGGCTCAGAACCTGCATTGACTACAGGGCCTTGAACAACATAACCATCAAGAATTGCTATCCCATACCATTGATCACTGAACTGTATGACTCACTCCAGGATGCTTGCTTTTTCACCAAATTGGACTTACGTGAGGCATACAATCTGATTTGCATCTATCCAGGCCACGAATGGAAGACTGCTTTTAACACAAGATCTGGGCATTAAGAAAACCTTGTAATGCCCTTTGGGCTGTGTAACGCCCCTGCAGTCTTCCAGGCATTTGTCAACAATCAAATATTAATGTCAGTTGCGCCTAAATATTATAATAACAACAAAAAAAACAATAATGAAAACAATATTAACACAAAATACCTCCTGTGTTAGAAAGTACAATTGAATGTGCATAAGAAAATTAGTGCAAAAAACAAGTGGTGCCCCACAAGCTCGGTAAAAATGAGATGTATCTCACAGGGTTGGTATATAATTAATACAACAATCAAACCAAAAAACCTGGTATGAGATCACAAATGTCCAAAGTTCAAATGATGTTGATATGGCTGCAAAAACTTCTTCCAAAAGTTGAAGGCAATTCAAACGAAGCAAATCTGTATAGAACACAAAAAAGAAGAAGGCGCCAACATAGTGTGAATCAGTATTGAAAGGTGTACACTCCCCACACATTAATCGTACTTACAAGAAGTAAGGCACTTGAGAAGTGCTACAACGGCTTTCTGGAACATTAACAGCTGTCCAGGTAGCTGCTCACTCGTTATATATGTGGTTTCCTTGATGCCGTATGTGATGTGCAAATATCCTGCAGCTTTGACCCCTTTTGCAGTATTACTCTCTCTCGTAGTGCCTGCCTATAGGAGAAATACCCAACCAGGTGGGCTAGCAGCTGGACTCCGTATGCAAAAATGTATAAAAGTATCAAGGTTAAAATATCACTCAAGCCGTGATGACGATATAGTCTAAAAGCAAATATTTATTGGTAAACATATAATCACAACGCATTTCCCGGTCTATCTTCACTGCTTCCTCAGGTGAATATACTATATCAAAAATATACAGCTTATATTCGCTTTGCTCAGCGTCTAAGCCTGAACAAGGCGCATGCGTGAAGGAGTATGCAACACCCAAACGAAAAGTGGGTGTGTATCTACGTACTTGTGATTGGTTCTCAACAGTAAAACAGAAACCAACCAGACGGGTTCCAAATGCACACATCGGCTCCGTGCATAGATAAAAACCCTACACATTCTGCAAATATATGCCGAATTGGTGCTACGATCACCATCAACTAAGTGGAATATTGTACATAGTTATCATAAAAGTATCAAGTCACTGATATATATAGAAATGTTACGGTAAGAAAGTAACAAAAGTTACAATAAGTAGCGAACAGTGACACAGCTATAAAAGAACCGTCCACAACTAAAAAATGAGTACGTGTATACAACCCCAAATTGGGATGCTTCTCCTACATGCATTTACACAAAGATAGCAACGCTGTACCATATAACAACTGAAATTGCTAATTCATCAGTTGTCAAAATGTAAATATATAAATCCCATAATACATGAACTAAAACCTATTTTAATAACTGAAAAATAAAATAATTATATAAATATATATAAAAAACATTAAAAAATATATATATATGTATATGATATATGTATCGAGCTATTCAAACCATAATGCCCCACATAACGCCCTCCTCATAATTTCAATCTCAAGAATCTGATTCTACCTATTGAAAGCTCAGAGAGTGGATTGAGCGAGGAACCAATAACTATCAAGATCCCAGATATCGAGGCAATATCAACCCGAAAACAATCTATAAATTAACCTCCCAGAGTAGACCAAAGGAACTAACATTAAAAGGAATTGGGAGAAGGCCCAGTACTGACTAATTCTATAGTAGACTCTAACCTAATTAAATGCCGCCATGTCTAAATTTTCATTCAGGCCATATGGACATATGGATTCAAAGTTTTCATTTTCCAGATCCAGTATGTCTCCCTTTGTCTTAGGTCAATTAATCTATTTCTGCCCCATTTTAGAGTTATTTGTTCAATCTGAAAAATGCTATATAGATCTGTCTGTCCATCATGACAACATACTCCATGTCTAGAGACACTGTGTTTAATACAGGAATTCCTCACATTTCTCATGTGTTCTCCCTATATACTGCAGGCCACATTTGCACTCCAGTAGATATATTACGAAAGAGGAATCACATGAAAAGCGAGTTTTTATCTCAAATTCCTCCTTTGTTGAAAAAGACATAAATTTAAATTTCTCCCCCTTCGTGAACTCACACAACCCACAATTCGCTCTATTACATTTATAGAAACCTTTCTTACTAGACAGCCAATTTTTTGTCTTCTGTTCTTTATTTTTTCCAAATTTCCTCATCACTATTTTGCTGGGAGCAAGTTTATTTTTAAGTGAAGGGGCTCTTTTAAAAGTACATATCGGATTCTCATCTAGAATATTTTTTAGTACCGGATCATTCAATAGATCTTGATAGTTATTGGTTCCTCGCTCAATCCACTCTCTGAGCTTTCAATAGGTAGAATCAGTTTCTTGAGTCTGAATTATGAGGAGGGCGTTATGTGGGGCATTATGGTTCGAATAGCTCGATACATATATCATATACATATATATATATTTTTTAATGTTTTTTATATATATTTATATAATTATTTTATTTTTCAGTTATTAAAATAGGTTTTAGTTCATGTATTATGGGATTTATATATTTATATTTTGACAACTGATGAATTAGCAATTTCAGTTGTTATATGGTACAGCGTTGCTATCTTTGTGTAAATGCATGTAGGAGAAGCATCCCAATTTGGGGTTGTATACACGTACTCATTTTTTAGTTGTGGACGGTTCTTTTATAGCTGTGTCACTGTTCGCTACTTATTGTAACTTTTGTTACTTTCTTACCGTAACATTTCTATATATATCAGTGACTTGATACTTTTATGATAACTATGTACAATATTCCACTTAGTTGATGGTGATCGTAGCACCAATTCGGCATATATTTGCAGAATGTGTAGGGTTTTTATCTATGCACGGAGCCGATGTGTGCATTTGGAACCCGTCTGGTTGGTTCCTGTTTTACTGTTGAGAACCAATCACAAGTACGTAGATACACACCCACTTTTTGTTTGGGTGTTGCATACTCCTTCACGCATGCGCCTTGTTCAGGCTTAGACGCTGAGCAAAGCGAATATAAGCTGTGTATTTTTGATATAGTATATTCACCTGAGGAAGCGGTCAAGATAGACTGGGAAACGCATTGTGATTATATGTTTACCAATAAACATTTGCTTTTAGACTATATCGTCATCACTGCTTGAGTGATATTTTAACCTTGATACTTTTATACATTTTTGCATACGGAGTCCAGCTGCTAGCCCACCTGGTTGGGTATTTCTCCTATAGGCAGGCACTACGAGAGAGAGTAATACTGCAAAAGGGGTCAAAGCTGCAGGATATTTGCACATCACATACGGCATCAAGGAAACCACATATATAACGAGTGAGCAGCTACCTGGACAGCTGTTAATGTTCCAGAAAGCCGTTGTAGCACTTCTCAAGTGCCTTACTTCTTGTAAGTACGATTAATGTGTGGGGAGTGAACACCTTTCAATTCTGATTCACACTATGTTGGCGCCTTCTTCTTTTTTGTGTTCTATACAGATTTGTCAACAATGTCTTCTGTGACCTCCTCAACCGCACTGTCATTGCTTATCTGGATGATATCCTTGTTTTCTCTTCCAATTTAGAGGAGCATCATAGGCACGTGAGACAGGTGCTTCTTCGTCTCAGAGACAATTCTTTGGTAGCCAAGCTAGAAAAGTGTGAGTTTGGTCAAGTTCAGATCCAATTCCTTGGTTATGTCATCTCGAAGGAGGGTTTTGCCATGGATCCTGCTAAACTCACTGCAGTACTCGTATGGCCTCAATATACCTCTTTAAAGGAATTGCAGAGGTTCTTGGGATTCTCCAATTATTACCGCAAGTTTATAAAGAACTTTTCTCAAACAGTCGCTCCTCTCACTGAATTGACAAAATGGAACAAAGACTGTAAACATTGGCCTCCTGAGGCCATAAATGTCTTCTCTTGTCTGAAAAAGGGTTCTGTTCAGCTCCTGTGCTCCGCCATCCTTATCCTGACCTACAGTTCACTTTAGAGGTTGATGCCTCCGAGATAGGGGCTGGAGCAATTCTTACCCAAAGGGACCCATTGACTTCCAAGTCACACCCTGTTACCTTTTTTCTAAACGATTTACTCCTGCTAAGAGGAACTATGATGTGGGTAATCGTGAACTATTAGCCATTAAGATGGCCTTGACTGAAAGGCGTCATTGGTTAGAGGGCACCACTAATCCTATTCAGATTCTCACTGACCACAAGATTCTGACTTACCTAGAGACTGCTCATTGACTCAATCCTCGACAGGCCAGGTGGGCCTTGTTCTTTTCCCATTTTAACTTTGTGGTTTCTTATCTTCTTGGGACCAAGAACAAGAAGTTGGACGACCTATTCCGTAAGTTCCCTCACTCAAGTGATTCCTCAGAAGCTCCTATTGAACACATCATACCCCCTCCTGTGTGGTTGCTCAACTCAATACCACCCTTCTGCAAAGATTGCAACGTGCTCAGTCTAGTAAACCTCCTGGTTCTCCCATGGCCTCCGATATCCTCTTTGTACCCCTGAAACTAAGTATCCCTGTGCTAGCCTAGGCCTCTTTCTCTTGCATGTGGTATGACTTCATGGCATTCCTGTGAATATTGTTTCCGACACAGGTCCACAGTTCATCTCTGCCTTCTGGAGAGCCTTTTTTAAGTTGATTGGAATCACTGTTTACTTGTCGTCTGGCTACCATCCTCAGACAAATGGACTAACTGAGACAGCACACCAGGATCTTGAAGCCTACCTTAGAGCCTTTGTCAATGCTCACCATACCAACTGGTCTGAGTTGCTACCCCTTGCTGAGCTGGCAAGAAACACTCATTGGCACTCTTCGATGTTCTCCATTTCAAGCCGCAGCAGGGTATCAACCTTATGTCTTCCCTCTTTCAGCTCAGTCCACTGGGGTCCCTGCCACAGACCGACACATCACTGAACTCACCACTCACTGGCAATGTATTCGCTCTCAGCTGCGTTCAGCTGTCTCTAGAGATAAGTTTGCTGATCATCATAGGGCTTCTGTACGTGCCATTTCAGTGGGTGTATGTGTTTGGATCTCTACTCGACATATTCGTTGACGTCAACCCTGTCACAAATTGGGGCCTAGGTTTATCGGTCCTTACAAGGTCCTGAAAAGACTGTCTCCTGTTGCCTACAAAGTGGCCTTGCCAAAAACCCTACGCATACATCCAGTCTTCCACATTTCACTACTTAAACCTTACATCAAGAATAGACAAACCTGGCTTCGAGCTCCTCCTCCTCCGCTCCTGGTCCGTGGTGACCCCGAATATGAGGTAGCTAAGATCCTGGACTCCTGATACAGACGCAGCCAACTGCAGTATCTGATTCATTGGAAGGGTTCCTGCCCGTGATATGCATGCTCCATCTTTTGGTCTCCAGATTCCATGCTGTTCATCCTTTGAGGCCGACTCTGGTTCCTGAAGGGAACCCTTGAGAGGGGGCTATGTCACACCGCACCGCTCTAGTCATTGCTAGGGGCATGGCATCTCCTTTCCTGCTCATTGCCAGGGGCAGTGTCGGCTCAGATGCGTGCGGTGCTGACGTCATTGACGCATGCTCTTGATGACGGTCAGACCTCAGTGACGCAAATCCTGCGCCTATTTAAACTTTCCACAAATGATCTGTCACTGCCCAAGTATAGGTGTTACTTTGTGTACTCCTGGGTGTGACAGATCATTCTTTCTAAGTGCCTAAATACCATTACTGAACCTGCCTGACTGACTACTCTTCTAACTTAACCCTTAAACTGCTGGATTGATTACTGTTGCTGAACCTGCCTGTCTGACTACTCTACCTGCCTTAACCCTTAACTGCTGGATTAATTACTATTGCTGAACCTGCCTGTCTGACTACTCTACCTGCCTTAACCCTCAATCTGCTGGACTGCTTTACTGTTGCCAAACCCTGCCTGCCTGACCATTCTAGTGGTTTATCCTTGGACTGCTTTGTTGTTGCCAAACCCTGCCTGTCTGAGCATTCTAGTGGTTCATCCTTGGACTGCTCTGCTGTTGCCGCTGGGGACTGTCCTGCCTGTGGCTAGAGCCACCTTCCTCATCTCACTAACTATCTCTGCTCTGGGATATTCCCTATCATTCCGGCTCGACTCCAGGATAACAAGACTACTGGCCGAGTTTGGTCTGATAGAGGGGTTTTCCATGAGCGTTACAGCGATAACCCGACTGCATTAAGATCTAAATTGAGAAACACAATACGTAAAATGCTTATTTTACATTCCTATGGTGTTGGACTGGTAAGGGCTCAGAATTGATATATATTTGTGTGCATTTGTATGTGTACATATATTTATGTATGAATGTATAGATGTATATATATATATATATATATATATATATATATATATAAGAAAATAAGAATTAGAAAGCACTCACTGGACTGTAGACAACAACTTGTGTGCATTTGTATGTGTACATATATTTATGTATGAATGTATAGATGTATATATATATATATATATATATATAAGAAAATAAGAATTAGAAAGCACTCACTGGACTGTAGACAACAACTTCAATGAAATATCCTTTATTGTGACGTTTCGGGACCAACAACATCCCTTCTTCTGACAAGCAAAAAAGTGAAAACAGACAAACTTATAAAGACCCTTACAACCGCTCCCCTTGGTGAGTTACCAATCAAAATGTGCCGTGTGCAAAAGTACATGGGCCGGGTGCAAAACCGGCATTCATATAAGTGATACAAAACAGATATAAACTGTTATTATTTAAAGTGTACATCAAACAATATATATATTATTATCCCTGTGAATGTGTAATACAAATGTAACAAAAAACTGGATCCGATAAAGGGTCTTTATAAGTTTGTCTGTTTTCACTTTTTTGCTTGTCAGAAGAAGGGACGTTGTTGGTCCCGAAACGTCACAATAAAGGATATTTCATTGAAGTTGTTGTCTACAGTCCAGTGAGTGCTTTCTAATTCTTATTTTCTTACATACCTGGCTACAGCACCCTGGCAAGTTGTGGTCTGTTGATGAGAGTGCATATACCACATACAAACTTTTATATATATATATATATATATATATATATATATTAGACATGTGCGATCAAATTCGGTCCGAATCGAAATTCGGATGAATTTGTCGAATTCGGAGATTCGGATCGATTCGAATTTCTGAATTGAAGGTAGTGCCGAATCTACCGAATAAATCCGAATCGATTTGAATTTATTCTGTAGATTCGGATGGATTCGGATGGCCGTGTATTACACTAGTATTGTACAGTATACTGAAGAAGTCAGATAAAAGAGTGCACTAAGCACCTCCTGTGTTAATAACCCTTAGCTCTAATAAAATTAACCCTAGTGGTCAAGATTAAAAAGAGAGAATCAGAAAAATATATCAGAGCGCCAACTAATGGAGGTAGGGTCCAAATGAAATCATATATGAGGCTCCACGCACTATTTAAGGGTACAGTTTATTTCCTTTAAATAAAAACAGTGGTTGATAAAATATCTATACAGAGAGAGTTGGTATTAAAAGCAAGAATAAATACAATGAGTAATCATGGATCCATGTGTTAACAATAAATTGATAAAAAGTTAAACATAAAACTCTAGACAGAGAGTGTAAGCTGGGAGGTCGGTTACACAATGATATGAACAGTGGATAAATATTATGAACAGTGGATAAATATCACAAATATATAAAAATATCACAAGTAAATATAAATATATATAAAATAATAAAAATGAGTGCAAACGCACTGAAATTTCTGAAGATAAATCTAATAGAAACCTTCTAACTGGCTGCAGCCTATTGTATATTTTATGCAGTAGGTTATTTCTAAAATATTATGTCCATAATGTACAATAAATAGATAGCAATAACTCTGATATGCGATTGGATATAAGTACAACGATATAGAAACCGGAGATCGATCTCCACTAAGGATGGGGGGAGATTTGCCTTATACAAAGTGGTGGTGCAGATAGAGTGACCTAGATGGTACACATGTAAGAAAAAACGAAGAAAGGAATCTAAGTGTTAGTATTCCCTACTTAATATAGGGACTAGTGACGGTGATACACTGCTGTATCAAAGATATGCGCAGGCAGAATGATCAAGAAATATCTGTGTTAATGTGCAAAAATCATTTCAAATTATGCCGTGACAATTGTGCGTTCTAAACACACTACAATACAATCTAAGTGGGTAAAAATAGAGTATCAGATGTTTGATAAAAAACAGAGGTGAAATAAAAAACAACAATAATGCCACAAAAAATGTGTCCAAAATATAAAAGGTGTAAAAAAATGGAAACAGTTCAGTCTTTCCTAAATCAAATTGTAGATAGTGAGGTCCACAAATTGCAGATAAAAATAGGTCAAAAAAATTGTGAAACCAAATCCAAAGGTAAAGTGTATGTAATCCAAACAAGTGTGAGCGATCCCACAGTGTATAGTTTATGTCAAGTCTGATTCAAATGTGTTCAATGTGTGGTAGTTTCTTGAAATGATAAAACAGATTCAGCATTGGTGCAGGGGTTATTCCTTCTGCCAAAAGAAATAAATGATAGTGTAGATTGTTTTCAATAAGCCAAATATCAAAATGTTACTCACCAGTCGACAAGTTTCGGTTATACACTGACCTTTATCAAGACTGGTTCTTTATTGGAATAGGGGTCTTTAAATACCCTGTTAATGGTTGCCCTTTTCGTAATACCGGAAGTGGTTTTCTAAGGGTTCCGGTTTATTGATATTGAGCTTTCCGTGTTTTATCTTATTTGAATATTTTTCAATTATATTTTAATCTTTGTATTCATAATGTCTTGCTATTTTTGAAAAATAAGATATAAGAGGAAAGCGAGATGTCTTATTTTTAAAAAACGTATCAGCCCGTCTTTTCTTTATTCCTATTGGATAATGTAGGGCAGTCTCTCGCACCTTTCTGGTTGGCTAAATCTGGGGTGTGTGATAAATGAGAGACACTATTGGCTACTATCAAAATGTGTGTAAAAAAGAAAAAAGGTGTGTGGTTGATACGATTCCTTATTGGTTCTTGTTACGACATGTCAGAAAAGAAGAGCAGGCATCTAAAAGAATAATACTTGATGTAAAAAATCTGACATTTTTTTGTCAGTGTTTAGCGTGAGTCTACATAGTTTAGTAGTGGATCATAAAGTGCGGTAGTATAATTTTGTCAATGGATTCATTATGGTTCCTCCACCATTTTCTTAGACATGTTAGTTTCTTTCTTAGAGAGGGGATATAAAAATACAAAAATAAAGATAAATTTAAAAGGCCTTTGCTTTTGAATAAATACGAAATAAAATGTTATAATGTTAAAACGCTTAGTTATTTTTCTGATTGCCCCAAGCAATAGAGTTATAAGGGTTATGTATTCATTATGTCGTGACTTCCATACATTGTAGATAGTCTCAGCCATATTTAATCCATATTGATTTGCACTCCGGAATTATAATATATCTTATCTAAAGAAGTGAAGAGAGAGGGATGTATGAACGATAGGAATTATGAATTAGCAGGTCTATTTTGCATTCTGAGATGATCTAAAAAGCGGAACTTATCTCTGAAAGATATATAAATCTCTACCTTTACAGATATTTTCAATTTGGATATCTGTGGCTTTGGATACTATAATTAAATTCCCCTTTGTGGAATGGCTAGCTTATATTAGCATTGCTATACATTTAATCCCTTATAGTGCCTAGGTTTTTTCTGACTAGTTAAGTATAACAGGATCTAGACTCAATCTTTGATCTGATTGGTTATTATTTAACTTTGCTGATACGATCAGAATATCTAGGTTATTTAGCTGAGCCTATCCAGGGTTACTTGTTAATATAGTGATCGGAACAATTGTTCTCATCATAAGGAGCTTGTGTAAATATTCCCCAATGGTTGATTATTAGGGACAAATTGAATATATATATATATATATATATATATATATATATATATATATATATATATATATATACATATATATATATGTATATATGAGATCATTAATGATATGGAAAATGAGGAGTGGTCTTTTTAGTCGTTGTATGTAGAGGAGAGGCACTAGCTTATTTTACAGATTCTTCTCTATGTGAGATGTCAGTATGTTAAAAGTCATTGTATGTAGAGGAGAGACAGTAATATAATTTGTAGATTCATCCCTATATGGGATTTCAATGGATTAAAGTTAGGAAGGATTAAGTAACATAGCAGGACAATATGTATTATACTTTCATGACTTTAAAAAGATTCTTAAAACAATTCTTTGGCCCAAACTAGGCTGTACACGTTAATTAAAATGAGAGACAATGTTAAGAACGAATCAGACTTTGGAATATTGGTCTGAACGAGGAGAGAGAGACAAGAGCATAAGTCACCAGTTACACTCTACTGTTTGATCTCCACCATTGGAGATCCAATGTGGGCTAGGAGGATTGGTGACTTTGGGCAGAAATTTTCAAGAGAAATTTCCATAGTTCTTTTGTTCAAGTAATTTGGAAAGTAAAGTGGGATGGATTTTCTTTATTCTTTCCTTCAATAAATATAAAATCATCAGGGTCCTTTGCTCAGTCGGTCAAGTAATTTGGAAAGTAAAGTGGGATGGGTTTTCTTTATTTTTTCGTCAATAGATATAAAACTGTACCCTTAAATAGTGCGTGGAGCCTCATATATGGTTTCATTTGGACCCTGCCTCCATTAGTTGGCGCTCTGATATATTTTTCTGATTCTCTCTTTTTAATCTTGACCACTAGGGGTCATTTTATTAGAGCTAAGGGTTATCAACACAGGAGGCGCTTAGTGCACTCTTTTATCTGACTTCTTCAATTTTCTCCTAGCTAACACTGAGCAGCCACTGTTAAGTTTCTTCTATATTAAGAACAATTATTTAAAATTGAAATGAATTCTTTCCAAAGTTTAAGACAGTCAATTAATATCAGCATCAATAAGACAGAAAGAGAAGAGAATTTATTGGAAGAAGAGGAAGATACTATAGATGTACAATTAATCTTTAAAGAACTAGAAAAATTACTTATCTCTGAGGTAAAATATAAAGGGGAAATATCATTTCTCAAGAAATGTTTAGAATTAGAGGTTATCCCAAAGGGGCTATTAGTACACAAAGAGTGTGCATTCCCACTTTCAGACACTATAGTAGAAAAATGGAAGAAAGTGCTAATAGAAACCTCACAAAAGCTGATAAGATTAATTATGGAATACAGAGAAACACAAATTACAAATATAGATTTAGAAATCAAAGATAATGAAGTCATTATTCTAAATTTAGAAAATTCAGGGCCAGAATATGAGGATATTGCAAATAAGAAAGATACCCTGGTTAAAAAAGTAAGTAAAATATAGGATGACATTATAAAAAAGAAGTCTAAGAAACTAATGAGGGAATTAGAAAAGAAAAATAATGAGGAACAAGCATTCTAGAATCTGAGGAGAGCTCAAATGAGAAAAACATATACAGTGGGGCAAAAAAGTATTTAGTTAGCCACCAATTGTGCAAGTTCTCCCACTTAAGAAGATGAGAGAGGCCTGTAATTTTCATCATAGGTATACCTCAACTATGAGAGACATAATGTGGAAACAAATCCAGACAATCACATTGTCTGATTTGGAAAGAATTTATTTGCATATCATGGTGGAAAATAAGTATTTAGTCACCTACAAACAAGCAAGATTTCTGGCTCTCACAGACCTGTATCTTCTTCTTTAAGAGGCTCATCTGTCCTCCACTCATTACCTGTATTAATGGCACCTGTTTGAACTTGTTATCAGTATAAAAGACACCTGTCCACAACCTCAAACAGTCACACTCCAAACTCCACTATGGTGAAGACCAAAGAGCTGTCGAAGGACACCAGAAACAAAATTGTAGACCTGCACCAGGCTGGGAAGACTGAATCTGCAATAGGCAAGCAGCTTGGTGTGAAGAAATCAACTGTGGGAGAAATAATTAGAAAATGTAAGACATACAAGACCACTGATAATCTCCCTTGATCTGGGGCTCCACGCAAGATCTCACCCTGTGGGCTCAAAATGATCACAAGAACGAGCAAACATCCCAGAACCACACGGGGGGACCTAGTGAATGACCTGCAGAGAGCTGGGACCAATGTAACAAAGGCTACCATCAGTAACACACTATGCCGCCAGGGACTCAGATCCTGTAGTGCCAGACGTGTCCCCCCTGCTTAAGCCAGTACATGTCCGGGCCCGTCTGAAGTATGCTAGAGAGCATTTGGATTATCCAGATGCGGATTGGGAGAATGTCATATGGTCAGATGAAACCAAAGTAGAACTGTTTGATAGAAACACAACTTGTCGTGTTTGGAGGAGAGAGAATGCTGAGTTGCTACCAAAGAACACCATACCTACTGTGAAGCATGGGGGTGGCAACATCATGCTTTGGGGCTGTTTCTCTGCAAAGGGAACAGGACGACTGATCTGTGTACATGAAAGAATGAATGGGGCCATGTATCGTGAGATTTTGAGTGCAAACCTCCTTCCATCAGCAAGGGCATTGAAGATGAAACGTGGCTGGGTCTTTCAGCATGACAATGATCCCAAACACACCACCCAGGCAACAAAGGAGTGGCTTCGTAAGAAGCATTTCAAGGTCCTGAAGTGGCCTAGCCAGTCTCCAGATCTCAACCCCATAGAAAACCTTTGGAGGGAGTTGAAAGTCTGTGTTGCCCAGAGACAGCCCCAAAACATCACTGCTCTAGAGGAGATCTGCATGCAGGAATGGGCCAACATACCAGCAACAGTGTGTGACAACCTTGTGAAGACTTACAGAAAATGTTTGACCTCTGTCATTGCCAACAAAGGATATATCACAAAGTATTGAGATTAACTTTTGATATTGACCAAATACTTATTTTCCACCATAATTTGCAAAGAAATTCTTTCCAAATCAGACAATGTGATTGTCTGGATTTGTTTCCACATTTTGTCTCTCATAGTTGAGGTATACCAATGATGAAAATTACAGGCCTCTCTCATCTTCTTAAGTGGGAGAACTTGCACAATTGGTGGCTGACTAAATACTTTTTTGCCCCACTGTATACTGAAAATGATACTAATGAGTCCAACACATGGACAACAGTTACATATAAAAAAACTAAAACTGGAAAAGATAACTTTAATTCAAAACATTCTGAAATGCAACAACATACCCCCCATTATAGGAATAATATGTTAGATAACTATAAAGACAATGTAAATACAGAACGAAGACTCAGATATAATGATTATAGACACGAGTATAATACTAGTCCATACAATCAGAGACAAAGAAATTTTGTTGGTAACAACAATAGACATAACCAAAACTTTAGGGGGCAATATACTTATAATAGGCCGAATAGAAATATATACGAGGGGCCATACAATAACCAAAGAAGGGACAATTATCATTTTGAACAAAGAAAGGAGAGAAGGGAGTACCAAACGAATCCCTATGGAGAGAGAGAAAGAGAATTTGAACACGGCTACAGAGAGATTTGCACAGAGAAATTGGAATAACTCCGATTACTCTGAGAGAGACTGGAGAAACCAAAACTACCAGGAAAGACAATACTACCAAGATAGGAGACACTTCCAGCAGAGACGAGACTTTGAAGGAGGAAGACCCTACGAAGAAAAGCATGATCATCACTTCAGAAATAGAGATATATATGAGACACCGAGACGAGAGAGAAAACAACAAAAATCAAGAGATGAACCCAACAATGAGAAACCGAAGGAAGTTAAGAGGACCGAAAAGTCTGAAGGACAAACAAAGATGAGAGAGAAAGAGATTGGAGCGAATTCATCAAATACCCCAACATTACTAAATATACAAGTACCCCATTCCTCCTCCTCTTTTTTAGAGCTGGATCATCACAATTACAAAGAAGGGGAACAAAATCAATCCACCACCAGGATAAAAACAAGACCCACAGAGGGAAAAGAGGAGGCGTCAAAATAAGGAAGAAAGAAAATAAAACTGATGACCATGAGGAAAAGGTGACTGACAAAGGGATATTTAACTTGAGTTCTTATGAACTAAATAAAGATGAGAAATCCATTTTAGGACTCTGCCTATTATTTGCACCTTCCAGAAGTCTGGATAAGTTTACCACCTTTGTAAATACAAAAGAATTCATCAGGAAACTGACCTTGAAAAGATTCTTTCTCAAATCCCCTCTTGAAAGGATGGGTTATGGATTTAAAGAATATAACCATATATCGCAAGATGAAGGCTATAAACATACAGACCTTAAGCCAAAGTCTACATTTTACCCTTTAACTCACAAAGGGGACGGCACTAGAGACCTTTGAGACAATAGTTTGCAGAGAAATACGAGATATTGATTCCAAGAAGTTAAATTTGAAAAATAAGAATCTATCTGGTAAACAATTCCAAACTATCAAACAACTGGAACAAAACCACAATCTTACCATTAAGTCCGCTGATAAATGCGGCGGAATTGTGGTGATGAATAAAATAGATTATAACAATGAGACAGAAAGGATCCTTAGCGATGAGAATACATATCAAAAACTAAAAGAAAACCCCGTCAGTATATATAAAAGAAAACTGATGGATCTCTTGAAGTTAGCGAAGGAAGACAATATTTTGAATGATAAAGAGTACAATTATATCAACGTTTAGTTTCCAAGGACCCCAATAATATACCACCTCCCGAAGATTCATAAAAGTCTCAATAATCCCCCAGGAAGACCGATAATTTCGGGGATAGGGTCCTTGAGCAGCAACTTGTCCGAGTATGTGGACAGACATTTACAGAGACATGTAAAGGAACGTCCATCTTACCTAAGGGACTCAACCCAGATAATTAATCTTCTTGAAGATATAAGTTGGGAGAAGAATTACATCCTGGTGACTTGTGATGTAACAGCCCTATACACAAGTATACCTCATGAAGAAGGGTTGAAAGCAGTCAAATTCTATTTAGAGAGAGATGAAGATATTCCGTCAAGACAATGCGACTTCAAACTGGAGAGTATCCATTACATCTTACATCACAATTATTTTTGCAATGATGGAAAATTTTACAGACAGGTGTGTGGGACAGCGATGGGGACCAGGTTCGCGCCTAGCTATGCCAATCTCTATATGGCAAAGTGGGAAGAGATCTTTTGGGAGTCCTGCCCAGCGAGCATGGACTTGGTCCTCTATCGCCGTTACATCGATGACATAATACTGATCTGGAAAGGGTCACAAGAAGACCTAGAATATACCATCAAGGTTATGAATCAAAATGAGGCTAACCTACATTTCACATATGAATGGAGTCAAACATCTCTCACATACCTGGACTTAAATATAGAGGTAAAGGATGGTGCAATTGAGACATCAACTCATTTTAAAAAGTTGGACAGTAATAACTATGTCCACCAAACTAGCTGTCATCACAGAAATTGGAAAAATAATATCCCAAAGGGACAACTTTTAAGGATGAAGAAGAATTGATCAGATCCCCACAAATGGGAAGAACAAGCACAAATAATAAAGGCTAAGATTTTAGAGAGAGGCTATAAAGAGAAATTGTTGGACCAGAAGATAGAAGAAATCAGAGAAATCAGAAGAAAGGAATTAACTAAATACAAAGACAAGACAAATAGGAATGAGGACAATCAGATCCTTGATGTGCCATTAATAACGGAATACAGTGAAAATAGTCAAATTATTGAAGACATCTTCTGAAAGCATTGGAACATACTGAAGGATGACAATATCCTCAGGGAAAAGCTACCACAAAGACCAAAATTTGTGTATAGAAGGACCAATAATTTGAAAAATAAACTGGCTCCAAGTACACAGAAGAAAAAGTTGCCTGAAATAAAAGATACATTCGGGAAAACAGTGAGAGGGTTTTTTCCCTGTCATACATGCAAGGCATGCAAATGCGGTGTAAAAACTACCGAATTCCAATCTCATAATAGCTTGGAAAAATATAAGATCAAAGACCTAATTCGCTGTCAAGATAAGAACGTGGTGTACCTACTCCAATGTCCCTGTGGTCTTCAGTATGTGGGACAAACATCCAGGCCATTAAGGGACAGAATACGCGAACATCTTCTATGTATTGAAAAACTTAATAAGGAGACCTCTTTATATAAACACTTCTCCGAGAAACATCATGGAGATGCTAAATAATTAAAATACATAGGGATACAGAAGGTCCCAAAAAATTGGAGAGGGGGTAACCATGAAAAAAGTTACTAACTGAAGAATCGAAATGGATCTTCTATTGGATTGCTCACACCCGAGAGGGTTAAATAATAAAGAAGATCTAGCCCACCTCCTAAACCTCAATTAAGGATACTTTGAAACGTTCTAAGGGATAAGTTTAACGGCATTAGTCCCTCAAATTCACTTTAGCCATTAGAAAATCTTTATGCCTCTTGAAAAATGATAAGGTAAAATAACCGAACTTCCCTTACCTTGAGGGACTGAGCAAAGGACCCTGATGATTTTATATCTATTGACGAAAAAATAAAGAAAACCCATCCCACTTTACTTTCCAAATTACTTGAGGGACTGAGCAAAGGACCCTGATGATTTTATATCTATTGAAGGAAAGAATAAAGAAAATCCATTCCACTTTACTTTCCAAATTACTTGAGCAAAAGAACTATGGAAATTTCTCTTGAAAATTTCTGCCCAAAGTCACCAATCCTCCTAGCCCACATTGGATCTCCAATGGTGGAGATCAAACAGTAGAGTGTAACTGGTGACTTATGCTCTTGTCTCTCTCTCCTCGTTCAGACCAATATTCCAAAGTCTGATTCGTTCTTAACATTGTCTCTCATTTTTAATTAACGTGTACAGCCTAGTTTGGGCCAAAGAATTGTTTTAAGAATCTTTTTAAAGTCATGAAAGTATAATACATATTGTCCTGCTATGTTACGTAATCCTTCCTAACTTTAATCCATTGAAATCCCATATAGGGATGAATCTACAAATTATATTACTGTCTCTCCTCTACATACAACGACTTTTAACATACTGACGTCTCACATAGAGAAGAATCTGTAAAATAAGCTAGTGCCTCTCCTCTACATACAACGACTAAAAAGACCACTCCTCATTTTCCATATCAGGTATAACATTATTATTAATGATCTCATTATATATATATATATATATATATATATATATATATATATATATATATATATATATATATATTCAATTTGTCCCTAATAATCAACCATTGGGGAATATTTACACAAGCTCCTTATGATGAGAACAATTGTTCCGATCACTATATTAACAAGTAACCCTGGATAGGCTCAGCTAAATAACCTAGATATTCTGATCATATCAGCAAAGTTAAATAATAACCAATCAGATCAAAGATTGAGTCTAGATCCTGTTATACTAGCCATTCCACAAAGGGGAATTTAATTATAGTATCCAAAGCCACGGATATCCAAATTTAAAATATCTGTAAAGGTAGAGATTTATATATCTTTCAGAGATAAGTTCCGCTTTTTAGATCATCTCAGAAAGCAAAATAGACTTGCTAATTCATAATTCCTATTGTTCATACATCCCTCTCTCTTCACTTCTTTAGATAAGATATATTATAATTCCGGAGTGCAAATCAATATGGATTAAATATGGCTGAGACTATCTACAATGTATGGAAGTCACGCCATAATGAATACATAACCCTTGTAACTCTATCGTTTGGGGCAATCAGAAAAATAACTAAGCATTTTAACATTATAACATTTTATTTTGTATTTATTCAAAAGCAAAGGCCTTTTAAATTTATCTTTATTTTTGTATTTTTATATCCCCTCTCTAAGAAAGAAACTAACATTTCTAAGAAAATGGTGGAGGAACCATAATGAATCCATTGACAAAATGATACTACCGCACTTTATGATCCACTACTAAACTATGTAGACTCACGCTAAACACTGACAAAAAAATGTCAGATTTTTTACATCAAGTATTATTCTTTTAGATGCCTGCTCTTCTTTTCTGACATGTCGTAACAAGAACCAATAAGGAATCGTATCAACCACACACCTTTTTTCTTTTTTACACACATTTTGATAGTAGCCAATAGTGTCTCTCATTTATCACACACGCCAGATTTAGCCAACCAGAAAGGTGCTAGAGACTGCCCTACATTATCCAATAGGAATAAAGAAAAGATGGGCTGATACGTTTTTTAAAAATAAGACATCTCGCTTTCCTCTTATATCTTATATTTCAAAAATAGCAAGACATTATGAATACAAAGATTAAAATATAATTGAAAAATATTCAAAAAGGATAAAACACGGAAAGCTCAATATCAATAAACCGGAACCCTTAGAAAACCACTTCCGGTATTATGAAAAGGGCAACCATTAACAGGGTATTTAAAGACCCCTATTCCAATATAGAACCAGTCTTGATAAAGGTCAGTGTATGACCGAAACGTGTCGACTGGTGAGTAACATTTTGATATTTGGCTTATTGAAAACAATCTATACTATCATTTATTTCTTTTGGCAGAAGGAATAACCCCTGCACCAACGCTGAATCTGTTTTATCGTTTCAAGAAACTACCACACATAGAACATTTGAATTAGACTTGACATAAACTATCCACTGTGGGATCGCTCACACTTGTTTGGATTACATACACTTTACCTTTGGATTTGGTTTCACAATTTTTTTGACCTATTTTTATCTGCAATTTGTGGACCTCACTATCTACGATTTGAGTTAGGAAAGACTGAACTGTTTCCATTTTTTTACACCTTTTATATTTTGGACACATTTTTTGCGGCATTATTGTTGTTTTTTATTTCACCTCTGTTTTTTATCACACATCTGATACTCTATTTTTACCCACTTAGACTATATTGTAGTGTGTTTAGAACGCACAATTGTCACAGTATAATTTGAAATTATTTTTGCACATTAACACAGATATTTCTTGATTGTTCTGCCTGCGCATATCTTTGATACAGCAGTGTATCACCGTCACTAGTCCCTATATGAAGTAGGGAATACTAACACTTAGATTCCTTTCTTCCTTTTTTCTTACAAGTGTACCATCTAGGTCACTCTATCTGCACCACCACTTTGTATAAGGCAAATCTCCCCCCATCCTTAGTGGAGATCGATTTCCGGTTTCTATATCGTTGTACTTATATCCAATCGCATATCAGAGATATTGCTATCTATTTATTGTACATTATGGACATAATATTTTAGAAATAACCTACTGCATAAAATATACAATAGGCTGCAGCCAGTTAGAAGGTTTCTATTAGATTTATCTTCAGAAATTTCAGTGTGTTTGCACCCATTTTTATTATTTTATGTATATTTATATTTACTTGTGATATTTTTATATATTTGTGATATTTATCCACTGTTCATAATATTTATCCACTGTTCATATCATTGTGTAACCGACCTCCCAGCTTACACTCTCTGTCTAGCGTTTTATGTTTAACTTTTTATCAATTTATTGTTAACACATGGATCCATGATTACTCATTGTATTTATTCTTGCTTTTAATACCAACTCTGTCTGTATAGATATTTTATCAACCACTGTTTTTATTTAAAGGAAATAAACTGTACCCTTAAATAGTGCGTGGAGCCTCATATATGGTTTCATTTGGACCCTGCCTCCATTAGTTGGTGCTCTGATATATTTTTCTGATTCTCTCTTTTTAATCTTGTACAGTATACTAGTGTAATACACAGCACATCCCACTTAACACTTACCGAAATTCCGAAATGCCGAATCGATTCGAAACGAATAGAGCCGAATCAAACCGAATTTTTCACGAATCCGAAAGAATCCGAATGAATCCGAAACAAATTCATTCGATTACTTCCGAATTCGAATCGATCTGAACCGAAATTCAAATCGATCCGAATCGTTCCGAACCGAACCAAATTCTTCGAAGCTGCACATGTCTAATATATATATATATATATATATATATATATATATATATATATATATATATATATATATATATATATATATATACACTACAATGTTTAAAAAAAGCTTTTAATAAGACCAAGAGTAAGAATAGGGAAGACCTACTATATGAGAAATTAGAAGATACATCGAAATCATCTCTAGTTCGATTCATAGAAACTTACAATCAGAAATGGCAGGATATTCGTTCAATCCTAAACAAACATTGGCATATATTGTGGATTGACAAATCAATTGGGAAATTTGTAGGAGAATCTCCACTAATGACCCCAAAAAGAGCACCTAACTTAAAAGACTTTCTGGTTCAGAGCCACTTTGAAAATAAAACCACAGGAAATTGGTTAACCAGTAAAAAGAATGGGAATTTTAAATGCTCCTACTGCTCAGTTTGTACCAACATGCTAGTAGGTAAAAACTTTTGTGATAAATTTGGGTCCTTCCATACAGTAAAGGGACGTATAACTTGCAAGAGTGAAGGAGTAGTTTATATGGTCTCCTGTAGTTGCCCTCAGTATTACATAGGTAAAACCTATAGGGAGCTCAAAGAAAGAATAAAGGAACACAAAAGGGATATCAAAAACAAATGTACAAAAACTAGCAGTGTGGCGCGTCACTTCGCAGAGTTTCATAATAGTGACAAAAGAATTTTAAAATTCAGAGGTTTGGAAATAGTGGACCTGAAAGGTAGAGGAGGGAATCTAGATCAGATTCTATTGTGCAAAGAAAGCAAATGGATTTTTAACCTTAAAAGTCTTAAACCAGATGGCTTAAATGAAGAGTTAAATTTTGGCTCTTTCCTGGGAGATTGAAGTAATACACAGAATAATAATATCTGTTAATAAATCTATCATCTTATGAATGAAAAATTCAGAGTATTTGATGAGAAGTCATTTTCTATAAAGAAATAAAATGCAAATGTTATTGACCCTGTAATGTATGAACTAATAACATTAGAGTATTTAACATAGAAAATGTGTGATTTTATTATATTATATGTTTGAAAGTAGCATAGCAATATAAATAGTTATATTTGTTTAACATTTCACCTGAACGGCTTAAATATGTAGTTAAAAAGTTTTTGAAGGCGGAGCATATTGTTTAAATGTCATGGAGAGCAATCTCCAATCATGCATAGCCGGAAGAAGCCCGAATGGAACCCGGGTGAAACGCGCGTAGCTGCTTGTTTGTTTGGTTGGAGTGGTGCAACAGCTGAGCACCGTCCAACAGCTGATTCCCCAAGAAAGTCACACTTCCGCTGAAAGTTAAGGCGTGTGGATGCACTGAAAGAGCCGAAAAACTGCGGAGGAAAAAGCAAAGGTGATTACTCCAAACCCGGTCTTTGTTGAAACAGTTGGAAGCAACGAGCAGGTAGATATGGCACCACGACATCTTGCTATCATAACACTGAGGAAGCAGGTACTTGTTCACTATGTCTCTACATGCTATATAAAGCTGTCACAGTGAGTTAAATGTGGTATGGAAAAGTTGCCATTTTGCTGAAAGTGATACAGTTACAAATCTGCATTGAGAGTGCGAAGACAAAAGTTACACCTGCTGTGTTAGTGTTGCTAATAATTTGGTGCTGCTCCTGCATTAACGTTGATTTCCATTTTGGGATTACAAATATGCCAAACTCAGGCATTTGAATCTATTCAATACTGGTAAAATAACGGACTAACTTACTAATCTTTATTAACAACCCGGGTTGTGGACTTTGAGCCTTATATTTGGGGGTCATGCTTATGAATCATTGTATTGCTGATACTGATATATAAACCAATTAATTACGCATTTTTAGAGAGTATGTGATTTATTGACTCAGAAATCTTTCTTTGTCTAACATATTATTTTTCCTGATATAGTTGGGTGCTGGACAAATAAGGGTCTATTTATTCTTGTTCAATTGCATATATATATATATATATATATATATATATATATATATATATATATATAGAGTCCAAAGCGAAAACCACAAAAGCGCTCAGAGTCCTTGCATATGAGTTAAAACACCTTCTTTATTAATACATTTAAAATCAAAAAAGTGTCCTCAATAGGACTAGTCCAAATGATACTTTGCAGGTGCACAGAGAGCATACATGTTTCGTGCTTAGATAGCACTTGTTCACTGCTTACCTGTGCACCTGCAAAGGCCTGCCTTTTAATCACAGGATTTAAAGTGATACATCACATAGTATTTTGCAACATGAAACTGTATTATATATATGCATGTCATTTTAGACAAATCACACAGATACATGTGAACAGAAACAAATAAACAGTATACATTATTACATTAATGTTACATTTTGTTAAATTTAAAACTGATTTTATATGTAACAAAAAATAGTGAATATTTTTAGGGAGATTTGAGATAGATGTTAAAAATCGAATTTTACCAATATCTAATATTATTATCTAAAGATGATGATATGTACCTATGTTTTAATCACAATTATGTTTTTAGTTTGGAAAGATAGAGAGCTATATTTTTCTTAGGTAGTATAAAAGGGATTTATACAAATAGATCTAAGTCTCTCCTTTTGTTTATGCCAGAAGGGTAGCTGGTTTGTAAAGTTAGTATCCAAAAGATCTCTCTCTTATCTAGGATCATTTCCCTATTTCCTCCTCTACTCCATACTGGTGCAAAATCTATGCCCTGCACCATTAGGGCATTAACATCTGCATTATGATTTTGTTTAAAATGTCTCGCTACTGGTGTGTCTGAGTTTTCATCTTCTATACTGCGGAGGTGCTCAAGAAATCTCTCTTTGAGTGGTCTTGTAGTTTTTCCTGTATATTACTTAAAACAGATTTTACATGTTAAGAGATATATTACATGTGTAGTTGAGCAATTGATAGCATATTTAATTTTATGTTCTTTGTTCTTTATTGTTGATAAACATACATCTCCTTCTTTAACGAAGTTACATGTCCTACATATAGGTCTCCTGCACTTAAAAAACCCTTTCTTTCTTTGTAGCCAATTCTTGTTAGTTAGGGGTTTTAATTCTGACAGTGACAAGTCATTTGACAAAGTTTTTCCTCTTTTAGATATGTAATTACAGCCTCCCTTCATGATCTCTTTAAGAGTGGGATCAGAATATAGTATTGGTATAGAGTTACGTACTATACTGCAGATTTTATTGTATTCCAGACTATAGCTGGTAATAAATTTTAGTTTATTGTAGTTTTTATCAGTATTTTTCTTTTTGTAAGTACTTAGAAGTTGCTCTCTGGGTATATTATCCACGTTGTTTTTTGCTTTATTTAATACCTCATCATTAAAGCCCCTCTCTTTTAGTCTATCTAGAGTAATCATAGCATGTTTTTGATACTCTTTTTCATCAGTGCAGTTACGTTTTAGTCTAATTAGCTCCCCCTTAGGGATAGCTTCAATGACATGTTTTGGGTGACAAGAATCATATTTCAAAGTGGTATTTCCTGCAGTAGGTTTCCTAAATAAGGTAGTTTTTAAATCGTTTGTATTCTCATCAATATAGATATTGAGATCTAAAAAATTAACATTAGTAGTGCTGTAATCACTCGTAAATTTAATACCACATTCATTGTGGTTAAGATATTGGCAAAAGTTTTTTACTTCTAAGTCATCGCCATCAAATATAAACAATAGATCATCTATGTATCTAAAAAATGATACAATATGTTGTTTGTAAGGATTTCTATCTCCAAAAACGTGGAACAGCTCCCACCAACCCATAAAAAGGTTGACATGCATATATATAATACAGTTTCATGTTGCAAAATACTATGTGATGTATCACTTTAAATCCTGTGATTAAAAGGCAGGCCTTTGCAGGTGCACAGGTAAGCAGTGAACAAGTGCTATCTAAGCACGAAACATGTATGCTCTCTGTGCACCTGCAAAGTATCATTTGGACTAGTCCTATTGAGGACACTTTTTTGATTTTAAATGTATTAATAAAGAAGGTGTTTTAACTCATATGCAAGGACTCTGAGCGCTTTTGTGGTTTTCGCTTTGGACTCTGGATATTTTTTGCGTGCAGGACAGACACGCTGAACCACTGGCTGCCATTGCCCTTCTCTAAGGGATTTTGAATTTCCCGCCCTCCCCTGTCAGTGAGCCGGTTACACTTTCAATAACAGACGATTCGTTGCGCTCCGTTGTGCAGGTACTCTGTGGACTTTTTTATATATATATATATATATATATATATATATATATATATATATATATATATATATATATATATATATATATATATATATATATATATATTATGACCTTCTATGTAAAAAAAAAAAAATAACACACCATAATATTACTCCTATCAGGTTTAGCGCACATGAAGATATTTTTACTCCTATTGGAGTTTGTGCACAAGCATTTGTGCTAAACATTACAGGAGTTATATTAAGCTGCATAATAAATGTATTTCATATAAAATATTAAAAAAATATTTTTAATTTTTAATAGATATTATAATTATTATAAAATTATATTATTATTAATTATTATAAAACATGTGCAATAATCCTGACTAAATTTTTAATTTTAAATATTAACAATACTGTTACAACAAATATGATTGGTGTAACTAGTTGGCAAGTGGGCCTGGCACACAGGCTGGCAGGCAGGAGGTAACTGCAATTCAATGGCACTAGGAGACTGCAGATTCACAGTCAAAAAAGTTATGTTTAAATTTTTTTTAATACAGTCACAAGAAATATGATTGTTGGCACTAGTTGGCTAGTGGGCCTGGCACACACGCTGGCAGGCAGGAGGAAACTGCAATTCAATGGCACTAGCAAACTGGTGATTCACAATCTAAGAATTTTTTATTTTTAATATTAACAATACTGTTACAACAACTATGATTGGTGCAACTAGTTGGCAAGTGGGCCTGGCACACAGGCTGGCACTAGTGGTGGCAGGCTGGCCTGTGAACTAATATTAAATAACACTCAAAGAGTGATGTAAAAGTTTTTTTTTAAAACATTTAATGTTATGTTACAACAGATAGGAGTGGTGGACTGGCACTGAGGATGGAAGTAGGCACAGTATATGCTGGCAGCCTGACACACAGGCTGGCACTAATGGCAGCCTGGCAACTAAAATTTAATAACACTAGAAGAGGACTGATGTTAAAAAAAAATTTACATAAAATTTACACTAATGTTGTTACACCAGATATAAGTGGTGGAAAAAAAAATGTAATCTGTGTAACACTATATGATGTGAAATTAAATTACACTAGCAAAATGATTTAATTTTTTTTTTTAACTTTAAAATAATGTAAAGCAGATATGAGTCGTGGATGGTAGGTAGGGCAGAAATTTACCAGAGTATGCTGTGTAAGTGAGTAACACACAGGCCTGATAGAAAATTAAATTAGATTACACTAGCAAAATAATTTAAAAGTTTTTCTTTTAAATTTAAAATAATGTTAAGCAGATATGAGCAGTGGCACTGGCTGGCTGCTACGTAGGGCAGCAATTAACATCAGTATGCTCTGTAAGTCAGATACACACAGGCCTGATAGAAAATAAAATTAGATTACACTAGCAAAATGATTTAAAGATTTTTTTTTTTTAATTTAAAGAAAAAGGTTAAGCACATATGAGTCGTGGCTGATAGCCTTGGAAGGGCAGCAATTAAAAACAGTAGGCTCTGTAAGTCAGATACACACAGGCCTGATAAAAAATAAAATTAGATTACACTAGCAAAATTATTTAAAGTTTTTTTTGGGGGGGAATTTAAAAAAAGGTTAAACACATATGAGTCGTGGCTGATAGACTAGGGAGGGCAGCAATTAAACACAGTATGCTATGTAAGTCAGATACACACAGGCCTGATAGAAAATGAAATTAGATTACACTTGCAAAATGATTTAAAAGTTTTTTTTTTTAATTTAAAATAAGGTTAAGCAGATGAGTGGTGGTTGGCACAGAGCAATTAACCAAAAGACTGAAAAAAACTGAAGTATATGCTGTGTGAGCCTGAGAGACACAGGCCTGATAGAAAATGAAATTAGATTACACTAGCAAAATTATTTAAAAGTTTTTTTTTAAAATTTAAAATAATGTTATAAGCGGATATGAGTGGTGGCTGGCACAGAGCAATGAACCAGAGTATATGCTGTGTGAGCCTGAGAGACACAGGCCTCATAGAAAATGAAAATAAATTACACTAGCAAAATAATTTCAAATTTTTGTTGGTTAAATTTAAATTAATGTTGTTAGGCAGATATCAGTGGTGGCACTAATCACAGCATATGCTGTGAGCCTCACACACATGCTGAAAGCCAGGCAAATGCAAATAAAAATACAAAGAAAAAAAACAAAAAACGACTGACGTTATAGCCCTAAAAAGGGCTTTTTGGGGTGCTGTCCTTGCAACAGAGATGAGAAGAGTCCTTCAGGACTGTAGTGGACACTAAATACACTAGCCTAGATATCTATTTCCCTATAATATAAGCAGAATCAACACAAAAGGTCCTCTCTCTAACAAAGCAAAATCGTTATGAGTCTAAAATGGCTGCTGCCAAGAAGCTGGGAGGGTCTGTGAGGGAGTGTCTGATGCTGATTGGCTCTAATGTGTCAGAAGGCTGTGACATACAGGGTCAAAGTTTCCTCAATGATGACACATAGGGGGCGGATCGAACTTCACATATGTTCGCCCGCAGCGGCGAACGCGAACAAGCTATGTTCGCCGGGAACTGTTCTCCGGCGAACAGTTCGCGACATCACTAGTGGGTGGTGGGTTGTATTGTTGGCGGGGTATTGTCTTTTTTTTTTTTTACAGGTAAAAGAGCTGATTACTTTGGGGCAATTTGTAATTTAGTATAGGGTAGGGATTTTTATTATTTTGGGAGGCTTTTTTATTTTATTAGGGGGGATTAGATTCGGTGTAATTAGTTAAAAAAATGTAATTATTTTATTATTTTCTGTAATTTAGTGTTTGTTTTTTTTCGTAATTTAGTTTATTGAATTTAATTGTAATTAATTGTAGTCAATTTAGGTAATTTATTTAATGATAGTGTAGTGTTAGGTGTAATTGTAACTTAGGTTAGGATTTATTTTACAGGTATATTTGTATTTATTTTAACTAGGAAGTTATTAAATAGTTAATAACTATTTAATAACTATTGTACCTAGTTAAAATAAATACAAAGTTGCCTGTAAAATAAAAATAAACCCTAAGATAGCTACAATGTAACTATTAGTTATATTGTAGCTGGCTTAGGGTTTATTTTATCTGTAAGTAGTTTTAAATAGGAATAATTTAGTAAATTGTAGTAATTTTATTTAGATTATTTTAAATTATATTTAAGTTAGGGGGTGTTAGGGTTAGGGTTAGACTTAGGTTTAGGGGGTAATACATTTAATATAGTTGCGGCGACGTTGGGGGCGGCAGATTAAGGGTTAATAAATGTAGGTAGGTGTCGGCGATGTTAGGGACGGCAGATTAGGGGTTAATAAAATGTAACTAATGTTTGCGAGGCGGGAGTGCGGCGGTTTAGGGGTTAAGATATTTATTGAAGTGGCGGCGATGTCCGGTCGGCAGATTAGGGGTTAAAAAATGTATTTAAGTGTTTGCGATGTGGGGGGGGGCTCGGTTTAGGGGTTAACAGGTAGTTTATGGGTGTTAGTGTACTTTTTAGCACTTTGGTTAAGAGTTTTATGTTACAGCGTTAGCCCATAAAGCTCTTAACTACTGACTTTTAAATGCGGTAGGAGTCTTGACAGGAGAGGGTCTACCGCTCACTTTTTCCAGGATTCGTAATACCGGCGTTAGGCAAATCCCATTAAAAAGATAGGATATGCAATTTACGTAAGTGGATTTGCGGTATGCTCGAGTCGCAGAAAAAAAGTGAGCGGTACACCTGTACCTGCCAGACTCGTAATACCAGCGGGCATTAAAAAGCAGCGTTGGGACCTCTCAACGCTGCTTTTTAAGGCAAATGCAAGACTTGTAATCTAGGCGATAGTGTTTTACTTTTATTTCATAACTTTTTTTTATTCTGTCACACTTCTTTCACTACAAAACCTTGATTCCCTTAACTCTACAATTCTTTTTTTTCCTTCTTTCTTTTAAAACTTATTTTCCGAAAGTGTTTTGTGTTAGGAGCCTTTGTTTTTTTTTGCCTTATTGTTTTTTTGTTTTTGTCTTTTCATTATAATTTATCTATCCTTGTGTTTTTGTGCATTTCTTTGTCCATTGTGATTTTATTTTTGTCTTGTGTTTTTAGATAGAAGAGGTTTATTATGAATGTTTATTAATATAATAATTAATAATAATTATATTATTATTAAATATTAATATTTTGGTGAAGCAGCATGAGTGTAGGTTTAGGTGCTAGCAGGGATATTAGTGGCTGTCAGTTAGGGTTAGGTTGAGAGGGAGCTAGGGGGATAGTAAAAATTTGGGATAGAGTAAGGAATGCGGGCATTTTTGTGCTATCTAGTGATTTATGACCACGGGGGAGGGAGGAACTAGTTAGTGTGTCCTACTCTAGGAGATGTAGATCTAAAGTAGGGAAAAAGGGAGGGAGGCCTGTGTCTGTAGAGGGTGGGGGAGGGGATAAGAGAACTCAAGCCTTAGGGACAGATCAGGGACAGAGGGCTGGTCCCAAATTACAGACCAGATGGCTTAAGTCTGCTGGGCTTCTTCAGAGGCCCGTGATGATGGAGGAGTGGAATAGTAAAAGGTAGAAACCAGCTCTAATATGTACAGATTGACCCACAATTGGTTGATATGTGGCAACATTAGATTTGGGCATAAGAGTTGAATTAGGCATAAGAGTTGAGATTCATCAATGCACCATTGTGAGTATTAAGCACTAGTGCAGAAACGTCCGGCTGGTGGTGAAAGAGAAAATGAGAATGGAGGAAGAGTGGGCAAGTCAACCTGGAGGACAACTCACAGTCTATTGTGGTTGGGAGGGGCTGCTAATAGGTAGAATGACAGCAGCTGAAGAGCCTGAGATGCCAGGAGCAGGAGATACCGATGATGAATTTTAGGAAAGGCAATCATTTAAGTATAAATTGTCTTTAGTATGTGTAAACGTCTATTTATATATATATATATATATATATATATATATAAATATATATATACTGTACATACAAAACACGGAAGGGGACTGCACTCTCAGGCCGGATCGGGTACACGTCCCATGACCCTGCAACATGTTCAGCCCTGGGTGCTCACTGGCAGTCACAGGAAGCTGTGCTGTCCCCAGAGTCACAGGCAGTTAACCCCAGACAGGTCTGGGTGCAAGAACCATAGGGAAAGTTACAAAACAAATTAATACAACACACAGAGAAAGTCCAGCACTCACTTACAAGTTCTCAGCTAAGATTAAAAGCAAAAATGGAAGGGTTAGTTACCGCATTTGGCCAAAAGGGACAAGCCCAGGTACCACGTCAAGATCCCTTCCAAAAACCTGGGACCCTAAAACAGCCACACAATGCAAGCTCTCAATCCAACAAACTGGGAACAAGTGAAGGGTGTACAGGCTTATGTAATAACCCCAGACATATACAAAACACGGAAGGGGACTTCACTCTCAGGCCGGACCGGGTACACATCACATGACCCTGCAACATGCTCAGCCCTGGGTGATCAGTGGCACTCACAGGAAGCTGTGCTGTCCCCAGAGTCACAGGCAGTTAACCCCAGACAGGTCTGGGTGCAAGAACCATAGGGAAAATTACAAAACAATTTAATACAACACACAGAGAAAGTCCAGCACTCACTTACAAGCTCTCAGCTAAGATTAAAATCAAGGGTCCCAGATTTTTGGAAGGGACCTTGACTGGTACCTTGGCTTGTCCCATTTGGCCAAATGCGGTAACTAACCATTCCATTTTTGCTTTTAATCTTAACTGAGAGCTTGTAAGTTAGTGCTGGACTTTCTCTGTGTGTTGTATTAATTTGTTTTGAAATTTTCCCTATGATTCTTTCACCCAGACTTGTCTGGGGTTAACTGCCTGTGACTCTGGGGACAGCACAGCTCCCTGTGAGTGCCAGTGAGCACACAGGGCTGAGCATGTTGCAGGGTCATGGGATGTGTACCCGGTCCGGCCTGAGAGTACAGTCCCCTTCCGTGTTTTGTATATGTCTGGGGTGATTACATAAGCCTGTGCAACCTTCACTTGTTCACAGTTTGTTGGATTGAGAGGTTGCATTGTGTGGCTGTTTTAAGGTCCCAGGTTTTTGGAGGGACCTTGATGTGGTACCTGGACTTGTTCCATTTGGCCATTTTGTGTTAAAAAAGTTATATTAGGGAAATTAAAAAAGTAATTACATTTTGTATACATATTAAAAAAAGGCTTGGGGGCATATTTACCAAGCTCTTACGGAAACAGAAGTTATAAAGCAGCGGTCTAAAGACCACTGCTCCATAACCTGTCCACCTGCTCTGAGGCCGCGTACAAAAATCGCCAGAAAGCAACCCGATCGAATACGATCGGGTTGATTGACACCCCTTGCTAGAACTGCGGGTGCAATGATAAATGCTGAGAGCATATGTTGTCGGCATTTATCGATGTGCAGCGGACATGATCCCTATAAATGTGCCCCACATTGTTGAAACTTTAAGTTAAAAAATTATTTTTCTCATGATTGATATAGAGAATATAACTTTTTAAAGTTAAAATAAATTCATTAAATCATATTTAATTAGTCATATTGCTATGTTCTCTTAAAGTACCTACCTAACATTGCATATTACAATCATAATTAGACCTTTTTCTGCTCTTCTATTTTAGAGGGACACATCTACTAGCTAATTAAATAAATCATTCTTTTTTTTGTTTCTTTAAATAGAAACATGTTTGATTTTTTTGCAATAGATATTCTCAAATACTACTTGTCCCTTGCTGAAAGTGCGGATGAACTAATTAGAATCACTAGTAGCATAATTCAGCTTTGTGACTAGTGCTGATGATTGTATCAGTTGCAGTTTCCACTTAGGATTAGCAGTTTTATGTAGGCACCAATTGGTTCTTCTACTATGTGTTTAACTCCTTTGCTTGAGTAAAACATATAGCATCAAAGGGTCGCTATTATTACAGTTACATGTTTTAAAAAGTTTGGTTAAAATTGCACAAAAAATATCTCTACTCCCCAAATCAATTACATAAATTTATAGACATTGGGCAGTGTAATTTAGATTTATTTATTTACTTGACTTTGAAACATGTTTATGGTTTTTATAAATGGATTTATTATGTGCTCACTTTCTTTAAAGTGAAGATTTATGTTTAATCTGAACAAAAATGTATATTGCGTTTCTTTATTTCATGCAGCATCATAAGAGCAGGATAAAAATGCCCTTCATGAGGAGGAACCTCAGGCAGAAAAGGATTGGCCCTCCAATGAAGGAGATAACTGAGCCTTGCTTACCCTTGGACAATATACAGCATGGGTCCTTTCACCTCACCCATTGGACCTCTTCCAACCCATGTGGTCTCCCCATCATTTTCTTCCACCTCCACTATTACCCACTTTACCGGTGCCTTATGCCCCACGCATGCTAAACCCCACACCACTTCCTCATGAAACATCACCAACACAGGCTACACCACCACACACTACATGACCACCAGAAGCTGCACCACAAGGGGAAGGAGATAAAAAATGAGGGCAGTAATGTCTGCATTCACAACATACACCCACAGAAGTCTGTAGGTGCAGAGGCAAATGTTGAGAAGGCTGCAAGCAATGCTCCAAGAAGTCGGTAGACAAAACACCAAGTTGGAAAAACTGGTTGTGTGCCTTGAACAACAGAGGGGCTCCAGCACCGCAGAGCACACTGGTGGTGCCTCCCCTGATGCACGCCCTTCTTAAGCCTGTTGCTCTGGTCTTCTTGTCCTCCTGTACTTCTGCCACTTTTGCCTCTAAAGCCAGGCTCCATTTTAGGAGCCAGTCTTCCTCACATCATCCCTTTTCCTTCTCCTAAATATTAAGGTAAGTAATTTATTTTTTATTTTTTTGTCACTCATTAATTAATGATATATCTGGATTAATTATGTAAATCTATGGTAAAATGTTTGATATTCACAGCTAATATGGAAAACAATCATGTATTTTAATAAGGTATTGTTAGTATTGTATTTTATATATGTAAGTACTGTAAACTATATCTAAAACCCTTGAGCAAATCTATAACAGATATGGCCAATAACTTTGCAGCTCTCTCACCATCTGCCTCGGCACTTGAAGACTTCAGTGGGTGATTTGGCTTAATGCAGACATTACAGCGCTCATTTGTGTTATGCCATACTTGTGCTTGAACTTGCCAAGCAATTGGCATCATGGACTGTGTCTTTTATTGCTCAAATACTACCTCCTTGTATGGCCTATGGACTGTGTTATGCCACAAAGAACATGCCAAAAATTGGCGTTATAGACTGTGAGGCCTATTTATCAAAGCGTCAACTGAAAATTCGTTTTAATTCCGCGTCGTAGTTGTCACGAGATTGATGCGCCGTAGTTATCAAAGCCTTAAGATTGGAATAATTTGAAATTTGTGACGAAACATACGATTCGACGGTCTCAATTCAACGCAGATTGATGAGAATAGAAAACCCGTTAAATTCAAGCATAATTCTGTGTATTCACCGTCCTATTCGACACCATTAGAAGCTGTCAAGAAGTTATCAAAAAATGAATAGTTACGCTCGCGTCTTATCCGATGCAGCGTATCTAGTTTTTAATCCGCCACCTTTGAGGTCACGGATGCTATAGAAGTCAATGGGAATCGGAAAACACTGAAATCTTATGTTCGATGATGCGAGAGAGTGAAGCATATCACCTAATAAAACTCAATGTAAAACATTATTAAATATGTATACCCTTTTATAAATCAATCAATATTCTTGCTACACATTTAGTGCACTATATAGAGATAATTTTAAAAATTGAAAATATATATATTATTTATATAACTCTTGTCACCATGTTTATTACTGTTGTATATAGGCATTTAAAGAATATTAGCAGCACAAGAAAGTTATTAAATAGCATTCCCTTCCTGTAATTCACTGTTCATCCAAAATATTTAACTAAGGATAGCAAGAGAATGAAAACAGTGCACAGAAAATCAAAAGATTGTAAAAAGAAAATCCAATTCACACAAAGGATACAAGAGAATGAAAACAGTGCACAGAAAATCAAAAGATTGTAAAAAGAAAATCCAATTCGCACAAAGGATAGCAAGTGAATGAAAACAGTGCACAGAAAATCAAAAGATTGTAAAAAGAAAATCCAATTCACACAAAGGATAGCAAGAGAATGAAAACAGTGCACAGAAATTCAAAAGATTGTAAAAAGAAAAACAAATTCACACAAAGGATAGCAAGAGAATTAAAACAGTGCACAGAAATTATGCTATCAATTAATTATGCACAACACCTGCGTATTTTTAAAGGGATGAAATCTGAACTCTGATTTTCTGTTTGTATGGCAGCGTCGTGGAGGCTTAAAAGGTCAGTCACTCATATTAGTTCTCAAAATCAATATTGTCACTGTTTTCATTCTGTTGCTATGTTTTTTTGGAAGTAGAATGCCATTTTAAAGTTATTTATATGTATTTTGCTCACGTTTATGGCACTGTTTTACTTTGCGCTTGCAAAATATATTGAAATTAGTTTAAAATGGCATTATGAATCACATAGAGGATATCAAAAAATATTTCATATCATAATGTTCGATATTGCATTCTTTTTGTTACTTAGGTTTGCAAATGTTAATAGACAACATTGTTCTTTAATATGTTATCTCAAAAACAGAGTAATCCACAATGCTGCCAGCCAAACACAGAAAATCTGAAATATGTTTTAAACTTTAGCTAAATACTCATGTGATTTTCATAATTAATTTAGTTAATTGCACAAACAATACACCTGCATTTCTTACAGCTGCTAAACTCACCTGGATGACCTAAACATACATTCATTTGGACACACCATTGTGCTCATCAAATGATGCAATAATAACTAAAATCGGAAATTCTTGAATAAATTATTTAATTAATTGCTCGTAAAATGACGCGAGAATAACCAAATTGTGCAAGTCATTTGTTAGGTAATGTGTGGCGCATCATTTATCCAATTACTGAAATCATTCACAGCTGTCAAAGTTGGCATTATAAAAGGGGCTCTTCAATCACTTTATATTATTATTATTTTGAGAATGGACATCTTAAATGCTGTCCAATTTGTCCTATTCTTAAGGAGACGCAGGGAAAGACGGGTATTGATGGCTGCGGTGCGTCAACGAAGACGCCAACGGGTGCCAAGGGTTTTCATGCCTAGGGTTGCTCTTCATGCCCTCAGTCACCGAGAGGTGATCTGTAGATTTCAACTAGGTAGGACCTCTATTGAGAGGCTCTATGTCAAAATCAAGGACTCTCTCGAGCCACTCACTGAAAGAACTAGGGCAATCCCTGGGATAGTGAAATTGCTATCGGTCCTTTATTTCTTGGCAACTGGATCATTCCAGGCTGTGGCAGCTCTAGGCGTAGATATGAGCCAGGCAACCTTCTCACATCATCTGAAGGTTGTCCTGAATGCTTTGCACCAACGCCTAGTCCATTATGTCCACTTCCCAAATACACCTGAGGAGTGGCATGCTGTCAAGCTCCAGTTATATCTAAGGGCTGGATTGCCAAGGGTATTGGGGGCCATAGACTGCATGCATGTATTGGTGCAAATATCTCTTAGATACTCTAACATATGTATATTATATATTTGAATCATTCTGATTGATAATGTCAATGATATATTTTGTTTACGCAGTTGATTCTGGATATTCGTGTCTGTTCACACCCATCAAAAACCCCAACGGAGTGGAAAAGGTGCGCTACAACCAGGCACACATCGCCACCAGATCGGTGATTGAGCGTACCTTTGGCGTATTGAAGAACTGTTTCCACTGCTTGGACATCTGTTGGGGTTCTTCAGTACGCCCCCTCCAAAGTCTCCTTAATTTTTTTGATTTGCTGTATGTTGCACAATATTGCCCTAACAATCCCTAATATAGATCTGGAGAGCTTGGATAACCATGAGTATGGTGAACATATTGATCCATTACAGTAGTATGATGCTCTGGGAGGGAGTCCAAGCTCGAGCAGACTATATTCAGGCAGTTTTCGGGCAATAATGTTGACTGTGCAACATACAGTATTTTTTTTTGTTTTGATATTTACTTTACACTATAATTTTTTATCCAAAAGATTATATATTTTGTATTATGTTTGAGCAAATATTGTCATTTCAATATCGACCAAATGATATTGTATATGATCGTCTTGCCATTGATTGAAAGTGGTTAATTTTGTCGAATGTTGCAATTGTTCAATGTAAAGTTGATGAAACACATGTTTAATAAAATATCTTTAAATACATTTTCTTGAGCTGTACACTTGACTCTGTTCTTATTTGTAAAGCTATAGCAAGAAATATTTTGTAATATGTGTTTAACTTCTATCTAGGCTTTTGCAAACTGCCCCCTTATTTCATTTCTTTAGGCAGCCTTGCATTTTAGCCAATCACTGTTAACTATAGGATAACTTAATGTGCATGAGCTCAATGTTATCTATATGAAACACATTAACTAATGACCTCTAGTGGTCTAAATTATTTCTGATTACATGCAGTCTTCAAGGTCTAATAAATTTGCATAATAACTTCTTATTTTTCAACTAAGAATACAAAACAAAACGTCACATTTTTTATATTAATTATTATTTTATAAAGTTAAATCAATCCTTTCTAAAAATTAATTTATTTATTGTTTCACTGTCACATTAAACTAATATATAAAAAAATATAAAAAAAAATATCTTTCTATATTTTTTGAAGTAGCAGCAATGCACTACAGGTTTAGAAATGAATACATGTGTTTCTCTCCCTCTCTGTCTGTCTGTCTCTCTCTCGCAATCTCTCTCTTACAATCTCTCTCTCTTTTGCACTCTCTTTTCTTATAAATATTGAGAAATAGGTTTATTTACATGTGCAGCCTTCACTTCTTCACAGTTTTTTGGATTTAGAGCTTACATTGTGTGGCAGTTTTAGGGGGACACAGGTTTTGTAAGGAACCTTGACAAGATACCTGTGCTTGTACCATTTGTCTAAATGTGTTAACTAACACTTTGATTATTGTTTTTCATCTGAGCTGAGAGATTATGAGTGAGTTATGTATTTTCTATGGCCTAGATTTGGAGTTTTGTCGGTAAGGACCCGCGTAGCTAACGCCGGCTTTTTTCTGGCCGCACCATAAAAATAACTCTGGTATTGAGAGTCCACATAAAGGCTGCATTAGGCTCCAAAAAAGGAGCGTAGAGCATTTTTAACGCAGCTTCAACTCTCGATACCAGAGTTGCTTACTCAAGCGGCCAGCCTCAAAAACGTGCTCGTGCACGATTCCCCCATAGGAAACAATAGGGCTGTTTGAGCTGAAAAAAAACCTAACACCTGCAAAAAAGCTGCGTTCAGCTCTTAACGCAGCCCCATTGTTTGCTATGGGGAAACACTTCCTACGTCTGCACCTAACACTCTAACATGTACCCCGAGTCTAAACACCCCTAACCTTACACTTATTAACCCCTAATCTGCCGCCCCCGCTATCGCTGACCCCTGCATATTATTATTAACCCCTAATCTGCCGCTCCGTAAACCGCCGCTACTTACATTATCCCTATGTACCCCTAATCTGCTGCCCTAACATCGCCGACCCCTATATTATATTTATTAACCCCTAATCTGCCCCCCACAATGTCGCCTCCACCTGCCTACACTTATTAACCCCTAATCTGCCGAGCGGACCTGAGCGCTACTATAATAAAGTTATTAACCCCTAATCCGCCTCACTAACCCTATAATAAATAGTATTAACCCCTAATCTGCCCTCCCTAACATCGCCGACACCTAACTTCAATTATTAACCCCTAATCTGCTGACTGGAGCTCACCGCTATTCTAATAAATGTATTAACCCCTAAAGCTAAGTGTAACCCTAACACTAACACCCCCCTAAATTAAATATAATTTTAATCTAACGAAATTAATTAACTCTTATTAAATAACTTATTCCTATTTAAAACTAAATACTTACCTGTAAAATAAACCCTAATATAGCTAAAATATAAATTATAATTACATTGTAGCTATTTTAGGAATAATATTTATTTTACAGGCAACTTTGTAATTATTTTAACCATGTACAATAGCTATTAAATAGTTAAGAACTATTTAATAGTTACCTAGTTAAAATAATTACAACATTACCTGTAAAATAAATCCTAAGCTAAGTTACAATTAAACCGAACACTATACTATCATTAAATTAATTAAATAAAATACCTACAATTACCTACAATTAAACCTAACACTACACTATCAATAAATTAATTAAATACAATGTCTACAAATAACTACAATGAAATAAACTAACTAAAGTACAAAAAATAAAAAAGAACTAAGTTACAAAAAATAAAAAAATATCTACAAACATAAGAAAAATATTACAACAATTTTAAACTAATTACACCTACTCTAAGCCCCCTAATAAAACAACAAAGCCCCCAAAAATAAAAAATGCCCTACCCTATTCTAAATGACTAAAGTTAAAAGCTCTTTTACCTTACCAGCCCTGAACAGGGCCCTTTGCGGGGCATGCCCCAAGAAGTTCAGCTCTTTTGCCTGTAAAAAAAACATAGAATACCCCCCCCAACATTACAACCCACCACCCACATACCCCTAATCTAACCCAAACCCCCCTTATATAAACCTAACACTAAGCCCCTGAAGATCTTCCTACCTTATCTTCACCATACCAGGTTCACCGATCCGTCCTGAAGAGCTCCTCAGATGTCCTGATCCAAGCCCAAGCGGGGGGCTGAAGATGTCCATGATCCGGTAGAAGTCTTCATCCAAGCGGGGCAGAAGAGGTCTTCCATCCGATTGAAGTCTTCATCCAAGCGGGGCAGAAGAGGTCTTCCATCCGATTGAAGTCTTCATCCAGGCGGCATCTTCTATCGACATCCATCTGGAGCGGAGCGGCAGCATCCTGAAGACCTCCGATGCGGAACATCCATCCTGGCCGACGACTGAACGACGAATGGCGGTTCCTTTAAATGATGTCATCCAAGATGGCGTCCCTCGAATTCCTATTGTCTGATAGGATTCTATCAGCCAATCGGAATTAAGGTAGGAATATTCTGATTGGCTGATGGAATCAGCCAATCAGAATCAAGTTCAATCCGATTGGCTGATCCAATCAGCCAATCAGATTGAGCTTGCATTCTATTGGCTGTTCCAATCAGCCAATCAGAATATTCCTACCTTAATTCCGATTGGCTGATAGAATCCTATCAGCCAATCGGAATTCGAGGGACGCCATCTTGGATGACGTCATTTAAAGGAACCGCCATTCGTCGTTCAGTCGTCGGCCAGGATGGATGTTCCGCGTCGGAGGTCTTCAGGATGCTGCCACTCCGCTCCAGATGGATGTCGATAGAAGATGCCGTCTGGATGAAGACTTCATTCAGATGGAAGACCTCTTCTGCCCCGCTTGGATGAAGACTTCAATCGGATGGAAGACCTCTTCTGCCCCGCTTGGATGAAGACTTCTACCGGATCATGGACATCTTCAGCCCCCCGCTTGGGCTTGGATCAGGACATCGGAGGAGCTCTTCAGGACGGATCGGTGAACCTGGTATTGTGAAGATAAGGTAGGAAGATCTTCAGGGGCTTAGTGTTAGGTTTATTTAAGGGGGGTTGGGTTAGATTAGGGGTATGTGGGTGGTGGGTTGTAATGTTGGGGGGGTATTGTATGTTTTTTTTACAGGCAAAAGAGCTGAACTTCTTGGGGCATGCCCCGCAAAGGGGGCTTAGAGTAGGTGTAATTAGTTTAAAATTGTTGTAATATTTTTCTTATGTTTGTAAATATTTGTTTATTTTTTGTAACTTAGTTCTTTTTTATTTTTTGTACTTTAGTTAGTTTATTTCATTGTAGTTATTTGTAGATATTGTATTTAATTAATGTATTGATAGTGTAGTATTAGGTTTAATTGTAGGTAATTGTAGGTATTTTATTTAATTAATTTAATGATAGTATAGTGTTAGGTTTAATTGTAACTTAGGTTAGGATTTATTTTACAGGTAATTTTGTAATTATTTTAACTAGGTAACTATTAAATAGTTCTTAACTATTTAATAGCTATTGTACCTGGTTAAAATAATTACAAAGTTGCCTGTAAAATAAATATTAATCCTAAAATAGCTACAATGTAATTATAATTTATATTGTAGCTATATTAGGATTTATTTTACAGGTTAGTATTTAGCTTTAAATAGGAATAATTTATTTAATAAGAGTTAATTAATTTCGTTAGATTAAAATTATATTTAATTTAGGGGGGTGTTAGTGTTAGGGTTAGACTTAGCTTTAGGGGTTAATACATTTATTAGAATAGCGGTGAGCTCCGGTCGGCAGATTAGGGGTTAATAATTGAAGTTAGGTGTCGGCGATGTTAGGGAGGGCAGATTAGGGGTTAATACTATTTATTATAGGGTTAGTGATGCGGATTAGGGGTTAATAACTTTATTATAGTAGCGGTGCGGTCCGCTCGGCAGATTAGGGGTTAATAAGTGTAGGCAGGTGGAGGCGACGTTGAGGGGGGCAGATTAGGGGTTAATTAATATAATATAGGGGTCGGCGGTGTTAGGGGCAGCAGATTAGGGGTACTTAAGGATAACGTAGTTGGCGGTCGGCAGATTAGGGGTTAAAAAAATTTAATCGAGTTGCGGCGATGTGGGGGGACCTCGCTTTAGGGGTACATAGGTAGTTTATGGGTGTTAGTGTACTTTAGAGCACAGTAGTTAAGAGCTTTATAAACCGGCGTTAGCCCAGAAAGCTCTTAACTACTGACTTTTTTCCTGCGGCTGGAGTATTGTCGTTAGATTTCTAACGCTCACTTCAGACACGACTCTAAATACCGGAGTTAGAAAAATCCCATTGAAAAGATAGGATACGCAATTGACGCAAGGGGATCTGCGGTATGGAAAAGTCGCGGCTGAAAAGTGAGCATTAGACCCTTTTTTGAGTGACTCAAAATACCGGAGGTAGCCTAAAACCAGCGTTAGGAGCCTCTAACGCTGGTTTTCACGGCTAACGCCAAACTCCAAATCTAGGCCTATGTGTCTTTATTTCAAAATTTCCTGAGGAATTTTCATTATGTACTTGGCCTGTCCGTGCTTAAAGTGACAGTGAACACCATTTTTTTTTTCAAGAAAAGATCTTTTATTCTTTGTATTACACATTCCCCTTTTTACCATTAACAACGTTAGATTGATATAGTTTTTAAGTCTCAGATGATCTTTTATATAAACATATTCTGACAGGCCACTGATAAAATGTCATTTTCTTCTTAATCTATTGAGTTCCATTTTATAAAAAACAGTTAATTTTCTAAATTGATTTAAAGAAAATATATATACATTAATAGATATTATTATTTTATGTTATTAATATTAAAGGGACACCGAACCCCAAATTTTTTATTTTGTGATTCAGATAGAGCATGAAATTTTAATCAACTTTCTAATTTACTCCTATTATCAAGTTTTATTAATTATCTTGGTATCTTTATTTGAAATGCAAGAATGTAAGTTTAGATGCCTGCCCATTTTTGGTGAACAACCTGGGTTGTTCTTGCTGATTGGTGGATAAATTCATCCACCAATAAAAAAGTGCTGTTCAGAGTCCTGAACCAAAAAAATCTTAGATGCATTCTTTTTAAAAAAAAGATGGCAAGAGAATGAAGAAAAATTGATAATAGGAGTAAATTAGAAAGTTGCTTAAAATTGCATGCTCTATCTGAATCACGAAAGAAAAAAATTGGGTTCAGTGTCCCTTTAAATGCTCTATTTGATTTTAAAATGTTGTTGGTGTTCACTTTCCTTTTCTTTGAAAAGGTCATATAATTATGAAGTATGAGAATGAAGACATTTACGCAATTTAAATACATTTAAAATTAATTGACTATCACATGTTAATTATGAATAATTAAATTATAATTATTGATTCATGTAACCTTTATTCTAATTGAGTTGTTTATGCAAAAGGTCAATATTATATATTTAAAAATATTTTTTTAAAAAATATATGGAGTAGATTGAACCTTTAATAATCAGAGTAAAGAATATTTTACACCTGCATTGAATTTGATCATCAATCATTTGTAACATTTGTAATATGTGAATCAAGTAAGAACAAACAAACACATTTATTCTTAATACAAATATTGTATTCAATATTTTTTCTGAAAAAAAAACCAAATTAACAAAATAAATAAGGACGAACATAATACAAATAAAATGAGCACATTAAAACCTTAATAAAATGAGCAAATTAAAACACCCTAATCTTTGCTTTTTTTGGGTGACGGAGAGAGGGAGGGAGATATCTCCCTTGTTCCCCTTCTCCCAAACGTTAAAAACAAGTGACAATTAAAAATACGGTTGTCTTCATCTGCCCTCTTCCGACGCTGGAGTTCTGCCTGCTCTACAGCTGCCCTGGCCCTATCTACTTCTAATCTCAACCTATCAAAATTTAGTCTATCACTATCCCTCTGCCTTTCATAAAAAAAATCTATCCCTCTCTAATTCTAATCTGGCACTATCCCTCATCCGTTCATATTGAAATCTTTTCCTCTCTAAATCTATTCTAGCTGATTCTATTCTCAACCTTTCCCTCTCTAAATCTAATCTTTCCCTATCTACTATAATGCCCCTCTCTAATATCTGCCGCTGTTGCTCAACAGATTATCTTAATGCCCCATGCAAGTCATGGTGATCATTCCGATACTGCCTGGCCAGATGTAACATTTGCCGAACTGCCTCCTCATCATTTATGGGAGACAGTTCGTGGCAAGGATCAGCACGGCCATGTGCTGATGGAGCATGAGCAACAGGTGCAGGAGGGGCACCAGGGTCCAGAGCAGCTGGATCTTCTGGGTCAGGAGGGGCAGCACAGCTGAGAGCCTCCAAATCCGATGTCCCCTGGGACATTCCCTGGTCCTGGGATTCAGGATATTGGGTCTCTCCCAAGGACTCCTCCTCCGCCACAATAGCTCTCAACTGTCGAACACAACCGTCGATCTCCACCGAAACATTAAGTGCATGTGTCCACATCTACAGAAATGTGAATAAAAAAAAATATTGTAATCCAACTTAATATAAAGTGAGATATTTAAATGGCATATCAAATTAAACATATATCTTCCCTGATTCCTATCGAGATTGTAAATATAAGACACTGTATTTTAACATGAACAATTTGGATAGTTAATTTTAACTTAAATGGATTAAAGAATAAAACATGTTGATATATAAATGTTTGAACAAAAGGGCTTATTATAAAAGCTATATAATTTTCAACAGTGTATTTAAGTATTCACCGTTTACCAGCATTTTCAACACAGCACTTTTCTTAATTGAACATGTTAAAAATCTGTTTCGACTGTTTCTTAATCACTGACATGATTACAAGCCCCACTGGTGCTGTGAGAAGCTTTAGTATTGATAATGCTGTTGCGCTGAGAATATCTTATTCTGAGTCACAAGGATGTGCATTTGTTAGATTGTAACATCAAAATATATATATATATATACACACTATCTCACAAAAGTGAGTACATCCCTCACATTTTTGTAAATATTTTATTATATCTTTTCATGTGACAACACTGAAGAAATGACACCTTGCTACAATTTAAAGTAGTAAGTGTGCAGCCTGTATAACAGTGTAAATTTGCTGTCCCCTCAAAATAACTCAACACACAGCCATTGATGTCTAAACCGTTGGCAACAAAAGTGAGTACACCCCTAAGTGGAAATATCCAAATTGAGCCCAATTAGCCATTTTTCCTCCCTGGTGTCATGTGACTCATTAGTGTTACAAGTTCTCAGGTGTGAATGGGGAGCAGGTGTGTTAAATTTGGTGCAATCACTCTCACACTCTCTCATACTGGTCACTGGAAGTTCAGCATGGTACCTCATGGCAAAGAACTCTCTGAGGATCTGAAAAAAAGAATTGTTGCTCTACATAAAGATGGCCTAGGCTATAAGAAGATTGCCAAGACCCTGAACTTTAGCTGCAGCACAGTGGGCAAGAATATACAGTGGTTTCACAGGACAGGTTCCACTCAGAACAGGCCTCACCATGGTCGACCAAAGAAGTTGAGTGCACCTGCTCAGCATCATCTCCAGAGGTTATCTTTGGAAAATAGACGTATGAGCACCGCCAGCATTGCTACAGAGGTTGAAGGGGTGGGGGGTCAGCCTGTCAGTGCTCAGACCATATGCCGCACACAGCCTCCAATTGGTCTGCATGGTTATCGTCCCAGAAGGAAGCCTCTTCTAAAGATGATGCACAAGAAAGCCCACAAACAGTTTGATGAAGACAAGCAGACTAAAGACATGGATTACTGGAACCATGTCCTGTGGTCCGATGAGACCGAGATAAACTTAATTGGTTGAGATGGTGTCAAGCGTGTGTGGCAGCAACCAGGTGAGGAGTACAAAGACAAGTGTGTCTTGCCTACAGTCAAGCATGGTGGTGGGAGTGTCATGGTCTGGTCCTGCATGAGTGCTGCTGGCACTGGGAAGCTACAGTTCATTGAGGGAAACATGAATGCCAACATGTACTGTTTCATACTGAAGCAGAGCATGATCCCCTCCCTTCGGAGACTGGGCAGCAGGGCATAATAACGACCCAAAACACACCTCCAAGATGACCACTGCCTTGCTAAAGAATCTGAGGGGAAAGGTGATGGACTTGCCAAGCATGTCTCCAGACCTAAACCGATTGAGCAACTGTGGGGCATCCTCAAATGGAATGTGGGGGAGCGCAAGGTCTCTAACATCCACCAGCTCCATGATGTCATCACTTTGGGCTCAATTTGGACATTTCCACTTAGGGGTGAACTCAGTTTTGTTGCCAATGGCTTAGACATTAATGGCTGTGTGTTGAGTTATTTTGAGGGGACAGCAAATTTACACTGTTATACAGGCTGTACACTCACTACTTTACATTGTAGCAAAGTGGAATTTCTTTAGTGTTGTCACATGAAAAGATATAATAAAATATTTACAAAAATGTGAGGAGTGTACTCACTATATACTGTATATATATATATATATATATATATATATATATATATATATATATATATATAATCCTGCAGTAAGAAAGCGCAAGTTAAGTTTGTTAAGCTTAAAACAATGATTTATATGTCACTTTGGGTTCTTGCACCACACTGTTACGTTGACACGGCTGACCCTTCCCCTTTGGGGGCGTGTCTTACATGTAGAGCATGACGGTTAGGTGTATTGGGTATAAAGTCACGGTGGTGGTAAGTGTAACTGTTGATACTTTGTTTGAGGACGAGCTTGTTAAGCTCGAAAACGTTCACATATTAAAAGTGGATTCTTGTACAAGTCCTTTGGAGTGCTCTTTCTTACTGCAGGATTGCATACTTTGTTTGCTGCACCCAAGGCTGTATTGGTGAAGTTTGGAGTGCACTTTGTCTATATATATATATATATATATATATATATATATATATATATATATATACACACACACACACATCTATCTATGCGATAATGCCGATATTCGAATATTCAAATCAAAATATAAGGATAATGCTAGTGATAGAGCATGCAATTTGAATGAACTTTCTCAAGGCCAAAGTAAAATTGTCTTAATGCTTATATTTTCTTAAATTTAGCCTTCGATGTTCTGTGTTTCTCACTTGATTATTGTTGTTGAAATCTAGGCAAACAATCATCAGGCAATACACAGGTGATGTTCCAAACCTGTGATTTATTCTAACTTGAAAGGGACCGGCAAATCAAATATGTTCTTTCATGATTAAGCTAGAGAATACAATTTACATTTTTAAAACAAATTGCTGACTGAACACATTGGTGAGCCAATGACAATCATTATATATATATATATATATATATATATATATATATGCATGAACCAATCATCATCTATAACCTTGGTTCTTTGATACTACAGAGCTGGCCAAGTTAAACCTTTCAGCAAAGGATAACAAGAGAATGATGCAAATTAATTAATAGAAGTACATTTTAAATATGATTAATATATTATTTTCTATCAGAAACCACAAAATAAAGGCTTGTGTTTCAGGTCCATTTAAATTATTTTTAAACTAAAGATAATAATAAAAAAATAGTAATTTAACTATAGGCCAATTTTAGGATGTGTATATAAAATGCATCTTCTATGTAAATGAGCAGTAATATCATTTGACTGTAATATTCTTTTAAATACTATAAAATGAGAGATTATATAAACAATTTATGTAATTTAACATTAGTTTTTAAGACAGTGATATTCTTCATTAATACAAGTTTAACTTTAAGATTGAGCTATTGACAGTCCCGCTAATGTGAGCACACATAACATTAATGTTTGATCTTGTTTTTGTTACCTGAGGAGGAGATTGTAGATCTTGGAGGGTGCCCCAAAGCCCTTCGGACCTCAGCTGAAAAAAACAAATGTGAATATACAGCGTTAAAAATCTTTTTTCAATCTTACGAGTAAGATCATTTTAATTAAAACAAAATTAATATTAAAAAACATACCTGTAGAACGGCCAATGCTTGCTCCATCAGGGGTGCTGCACATAATGTCCGGGTGTGTGGCGGCTGAGGAAAAGCTGTGGCTGTAGCAATAGGAAGGTCTCATCTCCAGTCGTGGCAGCAGCAGCTGTACCTGCAGCAGCAGCTGCAGCACTGGTAGATGCTTGAAAAAATTAAAACACAAAATAAAACATGAGTATCAACATAATTGTACATCATAATCTCAATAACCAAAAAACAAAAAAAAATAATTTCAAACATTTTGCGACATCAAAAACGCATGTAATAGAACTTTACCTGCCAACTCGTCAGTATCATGCCCAACCAAATCCAGACCAAGCGTCATATTTGCCCCCAGCTTCTCCATCAGCTGAGTCTCGTATTCTGAGCACTCAGCCATATACGGCGCGCAACCACCTGTAGAACATGCAGCCTGCTTCTCCCTGGCCAGCTTGGCCTTCAAGATTTTCTTAACGTCAGAGAATCTCTTCTTACAGTACTACACCTATATGGCATGAGTGCCTTCGGCTGAGACACTGCCAGCTATAGCTCTCCAAATTTCTTGTTTTTTGGAGAGCGAGGTCTGTTGTGCTTTGGAACCAAAAATAAAATCATAGTGCTCTAAATCAAGGGTAACTAAAACTTTATTTTGCTCAAAATGAAATTGGACATTTCTCCCTGACTTTGTCTTCCCATACGCCATATCCAAAACAAATAATAAAGCACACAAAGGTCGCAATAATAATATAATTCCAATTATCCTAGCTTAGTGAAGGTATAATCTAGATTTTATTAAAGAGACAGAGACGATTATTTTGCATAAGCCTTTTCCTTTACTACTCAACAGCCATTCAAAGTAACATAATACATTTAAACATATAACATAGAAAGAATGGATATAAAAATAATGACCAATGAAAAGCCACATTGGAAGTTGATGTTCAAAACAGACCAATCAGAAAAGTTCCATATGTTATAAATAGTCCACACACAATCCCAACTGCCTCTTTGATCTTTGGTGCTCGAAAACAGAAGTGTTGAATTTCTTGGAAATAAATCCAAAAACGAAAATGAAGAAAACGAACAGGAACCAGAAAAAATAACTAAAAAACTGGAAACATAGTCCATTTTAAGCAACTTGACTCGAAGGAAGGAATCTTGAAGAGGTGGAAGGTAGAACATCTGATGAAATCTGGAGTTGAATAGCCTTTGTTGAAGAGTTCTGAAACTCAAAATCCGGATGAGGAAGGGCCTGGAGCTGAAAAATACTAAATAATAATAATAAAACATAAATAGGGTACTGGTTTAGGGAGGGAAAATAATCGTCTCTGTCTCTTTAATAAAATCTAGATTATACCTTCACTAGCACTGAACTAGCACTTCATAAGCCTCTCCTAGCATTTTTTTCTTATTAGCTTATTTAGTTGTGCTTCAGGCTTTGTCATTGTTTGCAATATTGTTCTGCTATCTGCTTTTTAAGCAAGCTAACGCTCAAACTCTGCTTTATTAACCATATGCATTATACTAGCACTATTTAAAGCACAACTTTTTATGGATTATTTTTTTGAGATTTGAAATTTGAGACTGCATTTTATTATAATACTACTGGGAACATACCGGTGTTATCTTCATTTTTAAACATACACCGCAAACTACCCAAAGGACATTTTTATGAACTATTTCCATATTATTTGGATCTCTGTGCCACTGCAATAGCTGATTCAAGCAAGGAGACAGACTACAGTACTTCTTTATATGTTTCTATCTTACCTCATATATGATTGAGGTTTTTAAATGTAAGCGCATATTACCACCTAAATAAATACTTCTTGTTATGTTTAAACAATAATATGCTATGTGCCTTTTTTTCTCTCCTATGATCAACTGCTCAACTTGAGGAGACGGAGATTCTCGCCACCTGAAGGCATACCATCCCAAGGATCATCCAGAAGGGAACAAGTATTCCTACCACCATTGAAAAGAGATATACACAGACGAATTACAGTCTCCATCTTTCTTACCAAAGAGAGTCCAGGATCTTCATTCGCACAAGCCCAAGAAAACCTGAAAAGGGAACCACCCTTTCTCAACAAAGCCTACACGGACCATCAGGACAGAGAAGGGGATTTAAATACAGTGTATCATCTCTAAATTGGGCCAACAACTTACCTCATACGATTGAGGTAACAGCTGGTAAGCAGTAATTTCTTACTTGACTGAGGATTGTTTTGTGAAGATTCCCACTAGGATACTATTTTATATTATTTGTGGACTTACACTTATACCTACAATAGTAGATAATACATCAAGTGTACTATCTTATAGCTGAGTGCCTCCTTCTCTATATTGAATTGTTCTCTTTCTATACATACTTTCACAGAGTCAGGGGTTCTCTGTTTCAATACAGAGGCAGAACGCTATTTCTTTTTTAGTCCATCTACAAGACTAACATTAGACATCCATGTATTAGCAAGTTATACACATTAGGAGTTATTTCCTTTTATCTAACTAAATAGCCTAGGACTAGCGCTGGTGACTTCTTTCTCATTCATATACCTTCACTAAGCTAGGATAATCGGAATTTTATTACAAGGACAGAGACTTATATTTTGCAAGTTTAAAGCTAACAAAATAAATATTAATCTAATAAACATTGAGGTAAAGAATTTATTGGTTTAAAATAAAATTGTCTAAATATGGAGTCTGAAGACCAATCTGCAGCGTTAAGAATTTCTTGAAGAGAAAAAAGCTTTAGAAGCAGCTGCACCTGATAGAATGAGAAGTGAAAGATTTATCTTTTCCCGCTTCATTCATGACCCATTTAATCCACCTACTAATAGAAGTAGAAGAAACAGGAAGATGAGGAGGAGAAAAAGAAATCAAAAGTTGATTAGAAGAAGAGGTTCGAAAGGAGGAAGTACGTTTCTCATATTCTTTGAGACAAAGTACAACACATAAGGAAGGATGATCAGAAAAATAAGGATAGAATATAGAAGAAGACATAGACTTAGTTCTTCTAGAAATATTAAAGATTACACCTTGAGGTGAAAACATTTTAGAAGAAAAATCTAAAGCCTTAACATCGGAAACTCTTCTGCAAGATAAAAAACAAAGAAGAGAAGCAAGTTTACAGTTAAGTTGTTTAAGAGAAAGAGATTCATTTGAAGGCCAAGATTGAAAAAGGGAAAACATTAAATTAACATCCCAAAAAGAGGAATACTTATCTGAAGGAGGTCTCTTAATCTTTATAGATTTCATGAGTCTGGAAACAGAAATATGTTCGCCAATAGGAGAATTATTAATTAGTTCATGGCCTGCCGAAATAGCAGATCTATAAACATTAATAGACCTATAAGCAAAACCTTCCTCATAAAGGGAAGAAAGAAAATTCAAAATTTCATTTAAAGTGGCTGAAAAGGGATCCAAATGTCTTTGACTGCACCAGCCAGACCATCTAGTCCAGGAAGATAAGTAAGATTTCTTAGTTCCTGGAGCCCATGAGTCTTGTAATAAAGATCTAGCTGATGAAGAAAGACCTTCGGAGGCCCAAGATCCCCTGAAATTGTCCATGCAATAAGATGCAGAGAGCCTTGAAGAACTAGGTCTTGAAAATCTCCATTTGTATCTGACAGAAGGTAAGGAACTATGGGAAGAAGGATTGGAAATTGGTATGACATCTCCAATAGGGACGGGTACCTGGACTGAGTTGGCCAGAAGGGTTAGATCAGGAGTAGTGAAATCTTGCTCCTCCTGACCACATTCAACACTCGAGGGATCATCAAGAAAGGTGGGAATGCATAAGCTCCTTGACGTGGCCAAGATTCCAATCGCTTGAGTCTATAATATAGCGGGAACCCCAATCTGCTGCAGTATTGGAGAGACCTGGAATATATTCCGCTTGAATAAAAATATTGTTCTGGAGGCATTGATGAACAAAATTCTTTGTGATATCTGACAATTGTTTGGAATGAGTGCCACCCAAACGATTCAGATAACGAACAGCAGAAATATTGTCCATCCTTAAGAGAATCGAAATAGGAGAGTTCTGTTTGATAAAACTCTTGATTGCAAAGGATCCTGCTATAAGCTCGAGGCAATTGATGTGTAGTTTGCGTTCCAAAATGGACCATTTGCCTCCGGTTATTTGAGATCCACATCTTGCTCCCCAACCTGAATTGCTTGCATCCGATTCTATTATAATATCTGGAGCTTTCCCAAATATAGCTTTGCCGTTCCAAGCTTCTATATTGGAAAGCCACCAGATCAATTCTGTCCTGGCTTCATCTGATAAAGAGATTCTGTGAGAATAAGAAAAACCCTTTCTTAAATAAAATATTTTTAATCTCTGTAAAGCTCTGTAATGTAAGGGAGCTGGAAATATTGCCTGAATAGAAGAAGACAAAAGTCCCACGATTCTTGCAAGAGTCCTGATAGGAAAGAATTTCTTCTTTAGAAGGTGGGAAATTTCTAATTTTATTTTCTTTATTTTCTCCGAAGGTAAGCTTAGGATAGAAACTGTAGTATCGATTAAGAAACCTAGAAAAACCAACTTCTGGGACGGTATCAGAACAGATTTCTTGAAATTGATTAGAAAACCTAAGTTCTTCAAAATATCTAAAGTCATCTCTAGATGAATAGAAAGGAGTGAAGGATCTTGATTCATAATGAGAATGTCATCCAAGTAAATAATTAGACGAATCCCCCTTAGTCTCAACCATGCTACAACAGGTTTTAAAATCTTGGTAAAAACCCATGGAGCGGAAGATAAACCGAAAGGGAGACAAGTAAACTGCCAAATAGAGTCTTTCCAAAGAAATCTCCAATGGGAAATATGTATAGGAACTGTTAAATAAGCGTCTGTTAGATCTAATCTTACTAACTAATCTTTGTCCATCAGACAATCTCTCAAAAGATGAATACCTTCCATTTTGAAATGGTTGTACGATAGGAAGGCATTCAGATTTCTCAGATTTATCACTGGACAAAGAGAACCTTCTTTCTTTTTCAGAAAGAACTTGTTGCTGAGAAAGGAGGTTAACGTGTCTGGAGCCAATTCTATAGCTTGTTTTAAATGTAGATTGGAGATCTCTAGATCTAATAAATCTGCGTCTGTTTTTGCAAAAACAATGGGATTTTGAATTTGAACTTGAAAGGTAGGGGAAATGAAATCTAGAAGAAGACCTGAAACCGCTTTTAATACCCAAACATCTGAAGTAATTATTTTCCAATTTTCTATGAAAAGAGATAATCTGCCTCCAACTTTGTGTGGAGAAAAATTTGTGAAATGTAAAGAAAATGTTTTTACCTGAGAAAGGTCTGGGATGAGATCTTGACCTTGAGAATCTGGGATTCCAGGGGCGTTGATGTGAGGGGAAGAAACTTGAGAGTGAAGGGTTGGTAGGAGGATATTGTTGAAATTGTTGAAATTGAGGTCGGTTATTAAAGTTTGAACGACCGGGAAAGTGACCTCTTCCTTTCCCGGCCAATTCAAAAACTCGATTGTGTTCAGGATAAAAAATCTTCTTTGTGGAAGTTTTCACTTTATTTAGAGAATTGAAGGTATTCACATATGCACTGAGTTCCTTCAATCCAAGATCTCCAAAGAGAAAGCCTTCTGCCTGAGGACCCATCTCTGTGGGAGCAAAGTCTGAAATCTTGGGGTCAATGCGTCTTAAGACCATTCTTCTGCATTGCGAAGCCATGGCCGTATTGGCATCCCCAAATAAATACACAGATCTTTGTATCCACTGCCTTACAGTGTAAGGATCTAGCATAACTTTTTTAACAATTGCCTCCTCTGTGAGCTCAAAATTTTTTGTAATTGGACCTAAAGAGTCCAAATATCTATCCTGACATGCCTTAAGGTATCTGTCAGGACCTTTTTTAAGGTTAAAATTTTTATTATTGACAAATTTAATAATGTTTGCATCAATCTCCGGGGTAATCGCAGTTTTGTGAGGTAAATCTGGCCGAGTACATTCGGCTTTCAAAGTTGATCTGGCTATATTAGAGATAGATTTTCTCAAACAATGGTCTAGAAATTTAGCGACCCTTTTAGATGGTCTCCAATTAGAAGATCTAGGGTGCTGGAGATCTTCTGGGTCTAGGTATTCTAAGCCTTCATTATCAACAAGTTTAATTTTAGATTTCTTTATTGATTTTTTAACTTTTTTGAGTTTTTTGGCTCTTTTGGCCTTGGGATAATAATCTGACGATGAACTCTCAGAAATTTCTGGAGAATAAATGGACTGCCAAGAATTTATATTTGTATCTGAATTAACATCAGTTTCCAAATTGGAGTCCGAAGATTCAGTTGTAGAGGCTAAATGTACCATTCTCTTGACAGCACGTTTCTTAGGAGCAATTATTACAGAATCAGAATCTGAATCTGAAGATAATTTTTTTAATTTGTGATCTTTAAATCTAGCATCTGATTTAGACAGACTGGATGCTCCATCAAAATCATTATAAATCTTTCTTTTTGATTTTTTAGATAAATGCTTACTCTTATGAGTAGCTTTTCTGGGGGTCCCAGAATTTTTATTGACAGTATTAATTGCTGTCTGGAATTGATTCCTTAAATCTTTTATAGATGAATCAATCATATTTCTGACAGACTCTGCATTAAAAGCAAAAGAGTTTTCTTGAGACATATTGAAAAAGAAAAGAAAATATATTTTTTGGAATAAAGTGAATAAAAAATTAATGAAATATGTATTAACACTAAGGGGTTAATAAAGTGAGGAGATTGTGCAATAATATTACTAATTTGGAAAAAGCAGAATAACCAAAGAACAGTTAATTAATCAACAGAATAAAACTAATATAACTATTAATATAAATATTAATATAAATATTAATCTAATTAGCTTCACAGAATCAGCCTGCTAATAAGACTTTGTACATATACTTCGAGTTCTGGGCGAGTAGCCAAATGCTGTGCAGAGAGCAACGTTGTAACGATGTTGCAACTCTGACAGCTAAGGGAGACAGAGGGCGGGAAAGATCTGCGTCACTAGAAGCAGATCGTTACAAAATGGGCGGGGTCACGTGACCCGAGTAAGATGTCGGCAAAGGAGCAGTAAGACCGACCGGAACTGGGAACAAGAGGTAACAGTACAGTAATTATGAAAAACGGAAAATACAAATATAAAAAACGCAATAAAACAGATAGATAATAATGGGAAATAGAATAAGAAGAAAACAAAAACGTATTTAAGACTTTTAAAAAACGAAACGAGACTTATAAATAACAGTAATAACTTAACAAGGTAAAACGAAATTGACATATATTAAATAAAAAACACTTTAATACACAATAAAAATTTTCAAATGAGCTAGCAAAGAAAATGCTTAACTTTGAGAGCAGCAAAAGAAAAGAGGCAGTTGGGATTGTGTGTGGACTATTTATAACATATGGAACTTTTCTGATTGGTCTGTTTTGAATATCAACTTCCAATGTGGCTTTTTATTGGTCATTATTTTTATATCCATTCTTTCTATGTTATATGTTTAAATGTATTATGTTACTTTGAATGGCTGTTGAGTAGTAAAGGAAAAGGCTTATGCAAAATATAAGTCTCTGTCCTTGTAATAAAATCAAACAATCAAAGGAAGACCTACAGCTCTTATCAAAGGTTAGTAGGACTTAACAGACGTTCAATTCCCTTTTATAGATAGTTAATACGTAGACAATCAGCTGTTAACAATTAGACAATCATCAATTAAACTTTTATAGTATTACAGTATTAGGACATCTTATTTATAATGCTGTCATTGATGATGCCTGATTAATATAATCCTCAACTAACTACCAAATTAACAATAACAATCTATAATTGTGATGGTTGTGTCGCAGTTAACTAATATTAGCGATTGATTTTAGAGTTCAAGATGGCGCAATCGAAATTATATAGTGTCAGAGAATTGGTCATCCTGGTCTACAGGATGGACCGATATTTCATACGGATTATGTGAGTGAGTGGTATTGTCAACGTGGAGAGGGATCGCATCAGATAATCCTATGATCAAATTATATTTTTAAAGGCCTTATTTGGGGGGGATAAATAAGTGATTAATTTTTAACGCAGAAATAATAATAAATTCTATTTTATTGTCAGTCAGTCATTGGTGACGCATATAATATGATTGGTTTAAAATGTTTGTGTATTACATAACAATCATCATGAACATGTAATATATATAAATATATAAATATAATCCGCCAACCAAATATTAAATATTGGAGTCCAAAATGGCGCGACCACCTATTTTCACTGATGGTGAATTATTGATTTTAGTTAATGGTATGGTTCGCTATTTTCCTAGGCGGATAGGAGATGTGTGAGGGATCGCCCATGAGGACCGGGACCGCATCATCTACGAGATGATGCGGCGTATGAGAAGAGTGTTGGGGATCCGGAAGTCTTGGCGCAGTTGTCTCCAGAGGTTTTCGAACCTTCGAAGACGCAAGATCAAAAGATACAGGGACTTGCGATCACTCATTCGAGCTTGTAAGTATTACTTATAATATTGTGTATTGTACTTATAAATGATGTATATTTCAATGACGCAGATATAAAAAAATATATTCATGATAGAGTATTGAATTTTAAATGACTTTGTAATGTAATCATATTTATTTATTTTTTTCTGTAAATATCTTTAGTTTAAAATAAAAGAATATACGTTTTGTTGCAGGCCCATTTAAAAAAAAAATTTTTATTTTTTTTCTTTCTGGCAGCCAACAATTTTATGTCATTCACCACCCCAAAAGTTCTGTACAGGGTTAATAAAATAAAATGGTATTCCTCCTTAGCTTATAAACATAGATTTTTTTTTTAATGAAGACAGACATATAAAGAATAAAAAAGGGTAAAAAAAGTAAATATTGTTGATTGAAATTTCATACTCTATCATGATACTTAAAAATGCAAAAATAAATTTTAATTTTAATATATATAATTATATATATATATATATATATATATATATATATATATGTTCTGCATGTTTATATATATATATATATTCGTTGTTATGTTTTTACCCTGTAAATTCTAATAAATGGACTTTTAACTTTTATAAGGAGTTCTTTGCGCTTTTTCCAGTACTCTGCCAACCATTGGATACTTATATATATATGTATGTATATATATATATAAATATATATACTGCATATATATATATATATATATATATATATATATATATACTATATATATATATATATATATATATATATTGTGACCTGGGATCTTGGAAACACACAGTCCTTAAAGCTGGAAACACCACACAAGGTTGTAGCTTTATAAAATACAGTCTGTTTATTATCAGGTCTGGCAAAAACAGGCAAAATAAACATAAACAAAACAAAAGAGGCTTGCTCCACTGAGCACTTACTAACAAGTACAACTGTCTGCACTAAGTAGCTTTTCACAAAAGTAATATTGCACAGACCTTTCAAACTTTGTCCTTTAGAGATAATTCCTCTCAGTCTCTCAGGAGAGTGTTTGCAGTTTTCCTTTACTGCTGGCAAAAATCTACCTCTCAAACCCTGACTGGGGATTTTATTAGCACCTGCTGTCAATTACCATATGCAGGTGAGTAGCTAGCTGAGTCAGACAGAATTCCTGGACTGGACTTTTTGACATAATGTGCTACCTGCAAACTGCGGGGTGGAGCACTGCAGCACTTTTGAGGGAATATAGACACCTTCCATTACTATGCCTTGGGTTCTGTCACACATCCTCCCCGCCAGCTCAGACCTAGTGGGGTGAGCGACCATGGCCAAAAGCGTATGCATACGTGAAAGGCCATCAGCATTACCCTGTTTACTTCCTGCCCTGTGTTCTACTGAGAAGAGATAGGGTTGCAAACTAAGGAACCAGCGTGTAACTCTACTATTATTATCCTTATTTTGACTCATCCATTTGAGAGGTGCATGATCAGTAACTAGTCTAAATTTTCTGCCCAACAAATAATATTTGAGAGTTTCAACAGCCCATTTAATTGCTAGACACTCCTTTTCAACAATCGAATAGTTCTTTTCTCTAGGTTGAAGTTTACGGCTCAGGTATAGTATTGGGTGCTCTTCACTTTGACTTTCCTGGGAAAGCACTGCTCCAAGCCCTACATCAGATGCATCCGTCTGTAAAACAAACTCCTTTGAAAAATCAGGGGTGACTAACACTGGTTGTCTACAGATGGCTTCCTTGAGATTTTGAAATGCCTGTTCAGCTTCAGAGGACCATTTCACTATTACTGGAGCTTTTGCTTTCGTGAGGTCAGTTAAAGGACCTGCTATAGTAGCAAAGTTGGAGATAAACCTTCTGTAGTAGCCAACAAGCCCAAGAAATGTTCTGACCTGTTTCTTCGTCATAGGTAGTGGCCAATTCCTTATGGCTTCAACTTTAGCAAGTTGTGGCTTTACTATTCCTCTTCCAATGGAATAGCCAAGATACTTGGCTTCCTCCAAGCCAATGGTACATTTACTCGGATTTGCTGTCAGACCGGCATTTCTTATGGAATTAAGGACAGCTTGCACTTTTGGCAAGTGAGACTCCCAATCTTCGCTATGTATGACCACGTCATCTAAGTAAGCTGCAGCATAATGAGCATGTGGCCTTAAGATCCGGTCCATCATTCTTTGAAATGTTGCTGGAGCGCCATGTAGGCCAAAAGGTAACACCTTGTATTGGAAGAGCCCATCTGGAGTAGAGAAGGCAGTCTTTTCCTTTGCCCGTCCTGTAAGCGGCACTTGCCAATAACCCTTGGTCAAATCCAATGTGGTAAGGTACCTGGCTCTCCCGAGTCTCTCCACAAGTTCATCAACCCTTGGCATGGGGTATGCATCAAACTTGGATATTGCATTCAGCTTCCGGTAATCATTACAAAACCTGATTGTGCCATCAGGCTTTGGTACAAGCACAATTGGGCTACTCCAGTCACTTTGGGATTCTTCAATTACCCCAAGGTCCAGCATTTTCTTTACTTCCAATTTGATTGCTTCCCTCCGGGCTTCAGGTATTCTATATGGCTTTAGATTTATCCTTTTTCCCGGTTCAGTGACAATGTCATGCTCTATTATCGTAGTTCTTCCTGGGACTGAGGAGAAAACATCTTTATTTAATCTGATGAAGTCTGTTACCTCCCTCTTCTGGTGGATAGTCAGGGTTTCTGAGATATTGACTACGGGTTCATGCTCCTCCATTTTAGGGAGGTCTGCTGTTTTTATAGCCACAAGTGTTTCTCTTTCTTTCCACGGTTTAAGTAAATTCACATGGTAAATCTGTACCTCCTTTCGCTTCCCAGGCTGTCTTACTTTGTAATTTACTTCCCCCACTCTGTCAATAACTTCATATGGCCCATGCCATGTTGCCAAAAATTTGTTCTCTACAGTGGGAACCAGGACTAGTACTCTGTCTCCTGGATTAAACACACGAACCCTGGCATTTCTATTATAGCTCTTCTGCTGGTGCTGTTGGGCATTTTCCATGTGTTCTCTAACTATGGGCATAATGGCTGTCATCCGATCCTGCATCTGAGTTATATGTTCAATCACACTTCTGTGAGGGGTTGACTCCTGTTCCCAAGTCTCCTTAGCTATGTCTAGCAACCCTCTGGGGTGTCTTCCATACAAAAGTTCAAAGGGCGAAAAGCCAGTAGAAGCTTGAGGGACCTCTCGGATGGAAAACATTAAATAAGGCAAAAGGAAATCCCAGTTTTTTCCATCTTTATCAATTACTTTTTTGAGCATAGCCTTTAGTGTTTTATTAAATCGCTCTACCAGACCATCAGTTTGTGGGTGATATACGGATGTTTTCAGATGCTTTATATGAAGAAGATTACACAACTCCTTTGTAATTCTCGACATAAATGGAGTGCCTTGGTCTGTTAATATTTCTTTGGGAATCCCAACACGGCTGAACATTAACATTAACTCTTTAGCAATTGCTTTTGCTGAAGTAGTACGCATGGGTATTGCCTCAGGGTAACGTGTAGCATAGTCTACTATTACCAATATATACTGGTGCCCCCTTGCAGACTTTACAAGAGGACCCACAAAATCCATACCAATGCGTTCAAATGGGACCTCAATTATGGGTAAGGGCACCAAGGGGCTACGGTATGCTGTAAGAGGGGCAGTTAATTGGCATTCAGGACAAGAAGAACAATAATTTGTGATAGATGCCATTACACCTGGCCAATAAAACCTCCTAAGAATTCTCTCTCTGGTTTTTTCAATCCCCAAGTGCCCCCCAAGTATGTGGCTATGTGCCAGATTTAATACAGTGTGTCGATATGCCTGGGGTACTAACAGCTGTTTGACAGACTCCTTTTTCCCAACTCTGTACAATAAATCATTTTCCACTTCAAAGTATGGATAGGTGAGTGCTTTATCAGTATTAATGGGGGTGCCATTTCTTACGGAAATATAGTTTCTAGCCGCAGCTAAAGTTGGATCCTCCCATTGTGCAGCCCTAAAGTTACTTGGGCTAACCTCTAGGTCAGTTATTTCTACATCAGGTTCAGATATATTAGATTGACCTGTATTATTCTGTTCAGTATTACCTCCAACTAGGGTTTCCATAGGGGTTGAGTGTTTCCCTCTAGCAGGAGTTATTTTGTCTAAGTCATCCCCCAATAAATCAAAAAAGGGAAAGTCACAAACAGCGCCCTCTACTGAATCCGTTGAATTTTCCTCAGCAGCATCCCATAGATTCAAAAAATGGGGAAAATCTCTGCCTATTATCATTTCATGGACTAATTTATCCACTAAACCAACTCTATGATTTATAGGGCCATTTTGAGTTTCAATAAGTACTTTAGCAGTTGGATACTTGTGTATGTCCCCATGGACACAAGCAATATCTAGGTTCTGGTAATTATCAATAGGAGTATTTCTCAACAGACCCCTGTCTATGAGCGTAACCATGCTACCAGAGTCCAGCAAAGCTTTAATTTCATTTCCCTCCACCCTTACAGTGCACCAAGGGTGGCCATTTAAACAATCATTTTTGGTAATTGCATATACTGAGCAAGTGTACAATGAATAATTGTCTCTCATATTGCCAACATTACATTCCATAGCAACATCATTCTCAGGGCAGTCCTTTGCAAAATGTCCATACTCTTTACATTGAAAACATTTAATATTAGCATTAGACAACATCTTTGAGGCTATTGTGGACCCTTCCTGCCTCACAAAACTCTTGTCCCTTGCTGTAATGTCCCTTGGGTTGTAAAAACCCATCTGCTCCTCCCGATACCCCCTTTTCCCTGGAACAGTCTTACCCAATTTACTGGGACTCTGGATCTTTGGGGTTCTAGGTCTTTCCTGGTTGGGGATTTGTAGAAACTCTCCGGCAGTCAAATAGCGTTCCACCAGGGCAACTAGACCGTCAGCAGTTTTAGGTTCACTCTGGCTGACCCACCGCCGCAGGGAAACAGGCAATCCTCGCAGGAACCGGTCCATCACGAGCTGTTCCACAATGTGACTAGCTGAGTTGACCTCTGGCTGTAGCCATTTCCTGGCAAGATGTATCAAGTCAAACATCTGTGACCGCACGGCTTTGTCTTGACTGTAAGTCCAGGAGTGAAATCGCTGGGCCCTTACTGCTGTCGTTACTCCCAGGCGGGCCAAGATTTCTGTTTTTAGCTTTTTATAGTCACTGGCCTGCTCAGGCTCCAAATCATAATATGCCTTCTGAGGTTCTCCACTCAGAAATGGCGCAAGGAGACTTGCCCATTCAGACGCAGGCCACCCTTCTCTTTCGGCTGTCCTTTCAAAAGCCATCAGGTAAGCCTCCACATCATCTGTAGCCACCATCTTTTGCAAATAGTTACTCACTCTCAGAGTCTTAGAACTGTGTGGAATTTCTGCAGCACACCTGCCCAGTCTTTCAGATAGGCCTCTAATCTCCTGCTGCATGGTACGTGTGATATTCTGCTGTTCCTCTCTTTGTGTTAATACCAGTTTTTGTAGCACTGCAATATTTTCTTGCTGGCTGGCAGTAGCTTGCTGCTGTGTGGCAGTGGCCTGTTGCTGTGAGGCCGTAGCCTGTAGTAAAGCCTTTACAACTTCCTCCATTTTAAGTGTGGTATTGTTTCCTTAACAGACTATCAGTGTGTTGCCCGCATTCTCCACCATATGTGACCTGGGATCTTGGAAACACACAGTCCTTAAAGCTGGAAACACCACACAAGGTTGTAGCTTTATAAAATACAGTCTGTTTATTATCAGGTCTGGCAAAAACAGGCAAAATAAACATAAACAAAACAAAAGAGGCTTGCTCCACTGAGCACTTACTAACAAGTACAACTGTCTGCACTAAGTAGCTTTTCACAAAAGTAATATTGCACAGACCTTTCAAACTTTGTCCTTTAGAGATAATTCCTCTCAGTCTCTCAGGAGAGTGTTTGCAGTTTTCCTTTACTGCTGGCAAAAATCTACCTCTCAAACCCTGACTGGGGATTTTATTAGCACCTGCTGTCAATTACCATATGCAGGTGAGTAGCTAGCTGAGTCAGACAGAATTCCTGGACTGGACTTTTTGACATAATGTGCTACCTGCAAACTGCGGGGTGGAGCACTGCAGCACTTTTGAGGGAATATAGACACCTTCCATTACTATGCCTTGGGTTCTGTCACACAATATATATATATAATTTTAAATAGTTTGCTATTTTCATCATAGGAAATAAAAATTACATGCATTGCAGCTGCAGATACATTAGACAAAATAAAAATATCACCTGGATCTAATGTGGACATACAACTTTATATTTTCACAGATCTCAGGCAGCTGAGAGACAGAATCTCCCGGTACGTAAGGCCAGTCAGTGTCAATGGCGACACCAAGCAGCAACCACTCTTCTCCCCCACTGCCATTGACACTGCTTGAGTGTCGTCCAGCGGATGAGTCAGGGACAGATATTGAAGTCCCTGATATCCAAAATAATTTTCAAGTATAATACTATCACCTAGATTACGAGTTTTGCGTTAGAGGCTATGCGGTGCTAACGAGCAGTTTTCCCTCACCGCTCACTTAAATGCAGCGCAGGTATTACGAGTTTTCAGAAACCCGTCGTTAAAAGACAAGAAGTGAGCATTGAGCAAAATTTTGCTCATTACCACACTCCAATATTAGCGCTGCCTAAGTCAGCGTGAGCTGGTCGTACGTGCTCGTGCACAATTTCCCCATAGGAATGAACGGGGAGAGCTGGCTGAAAAAAAGTCTAAGACCTGCAAAAAAGCAGCGTAAAGCTCCCTAACGCAGCCCCATTGATTCCTATGGGGAAATAAAAGTTATGTCTACACCTAACACCCTAACATGAACCCTGAGTCTAAACACCCCTAATCTTACACTTATTAACCCCTAATCTGCTGCCCCAATATCGCCGACACCTACATTATATTATTAACCCCTAATCTGCCGCTCCGCACACCGCCGCAACCTATATTATAGTTATGAACCCCTAATCTGCTGCCCCCAACATCGCCGACACCTACATTATATGTATTAACCACTAATCTGCAGCCCTCAATGTTGCCGCAACCTACCTACACTTTTTAACCCCTAATCTGCCGCCCCCAACGTCGCCGCCACTATAATAAACATATTAACCCCTAAACCCCCGCACTCCCACCTCACAAACCTTAGTTAAATATTATTAACCCCTAATCTGCTGTCCCTAACATCACCGCCACCTACCTACATTTATTAACCCCTAAACTGCCAACGCCCAACGTCGCCGCCACTATATTAAAGTTAAAAGTCTAACCCTAAACCTAACACCCCCTAACTTAAATATAATTTAAATAAATCTAAATAAATATTCCTATAATTAACTAAATTATTCCTATTTAAAACGAAATACCTATAAAATAAACCCTAAGCTAGCTACAATATAACTAATAGTTACATTGTATCTAGCTTAGGGTTTAATTTTATTTTACAGGCAAGTTTGTATTTATTTTAACTAGGTAGAATAGTTATTAAATAATTATTAACTATTTAATAACTAACTAGCTAAAATAAATACAAAGGTACCTGTAAAATAAAACCTAACCTAAGTTACAATAGCACCTAACCTTACACTATAATTAAATAAATAGTTACATTGTAACTATTAGTTATATTGTAGCTAGCTTAGGGTTTATTTTATAGGTAAGTATTTAGTTTTAAATAGGAATAATGTATTATTATTATTATTATCGGTTATTTGTAGGGCACCAACAGATTCCGCAGCGCTATAAACAAATGCGGAGTACAACAAAACAATTATAGGGATCAAATGGGTAAAGGGCCCTGCCAAGAGTTGCACTGTTGTAGTCAGCTCTTAAGAAGGTGATCAACAAACAGCTGGACTCTTAGGCTTACATGCTAAGGGGGTTCAGGGGATAGCAATGGAGGAAAGGAACAGGTATAAAGAAAGGTTAGCGTAGGTTGTATGCATCCCTGAACAGTAGAGTCTTTAGGGAGCACTTGAAGCTTTTAAAACTAGAAGAGAGTCTTGTGGAGCGAGGCAGAGAGTTCCACAAGATGGGGGCCAGTCTGGAGAAGTCCTGTAAGTGGGAGTGTGATGAGGTAACAAGAGAGGAGGAGAGTAGGAGGTCATGAGCAAAGTGAAGGGGACGGGAGGGAGAGTATCTGGAGACAAGGTCTGAGATATAGGGGGGAGCAGTGCAGTTGAGGGCTTTGTATGTCAGAATGAGAATTTTGTGTTTGATCCTAGAGGCAAGAGGAAGCTAGTGAAGGGATTGGTAGAGAGGTGCAGCAGATGAAGAGCGACGTGTAATGAAGATGAGTCTGGCAGAGGAATTCATTATGGATTGTAAAGGAGCTAGGCGGCAGGTGGGGAGACCAGAGAGGACAGAGTTGCAGTAATCGAGGTGGGAGAGAATGAGAGAGTGGATTAAAATGTTAGTTGTGTCTAATTTTAGAGATGTAGTGTAATGTAGTTAATAATAGGAATATTTATTTAGATTTATTTAAATTATATTTAAGTTAGTGGTGTTAGGTTTAGGGTTAGACTTATGTTTAGGGGTTAATAAATTTAATATAGTGGTGGCGACGTTAGGGGCAGCAGATTAGGGGTTCATAAATGTAGGTAGGTGGCGGTGATGTTAGGGACAGCAGATTAGGGGTTAATAATATTTAACTAATGTTTGCAAGGCGGTAGTGCAGCGGTTTAGGGGTTAATATGTTTATTATAGTGGCAGCGACATTGGGGGCAGCAAATTAGGGGTTAAAAAGTGTAGGTAGGTTGCGTCGACATTGGGGACAGCAGATGAGGGGTTAATAAATATAATGTAGGTGTTGGCGATGTTTGGGGCAGCAGATTAGGGGTTCATAAATATAATGTAGGTGGCGGTGGTGTCCGGAGCGGCAGATTAGAGGTTACATTTTTTATTATAGTGTTTGCGATGCGGGAGGGCCTCGGTTTAGGGGTTAATAGATAGTTTATGGGTGTTAGTGTACTTTTTAGCACTTTACTTTAGTTATGAGTTTTATGTTACGGCGTTGTACCATAAAACTCTTAACTACTGACTTTTAAATGCGTTAGGGATCTTGACAGGGTAGGGTGTACCACTCACTTTTTGACCTCCCAGGACAGACTCGTAATACCGGCGCTATGGAAGTCCCATAGAAAAAAGACTTTACAAAGTTTACGTAAGTCGTTTTGCGGTAAGGCCAAAGAAGTGTGCGGTGCCCCTAAACCTGCAAGACTTGTAATAGCAGCGGGCGTAAAAAAGCAGCGTTAGGACCTCTTAACGCTGCTTTTTTACCCTAACGCACAACTCGTAATCTAGCCGTATGCTTGCAGTATTTAACATTACAATTTTTTTATTTATACAGGTTCATTCAGGGTGCAGGTTAAAGGTACACTAAACCCAAACAATTTCTTTCATGATTCAGATAGAGAATATAATTTTAAACAACATTAAAATGTATTTCTATTATTTAATTTTCTTCATTCTTTAGCTATCTTTGTTGAAGAAATAGCAATGTATATGGGTGAGACAATCACACGATGCATCTATGGGCAGCAACCAATCAGCAGCTACTGAGCCTATCTAGATATGCTTTTCAGCAAAGTATAACATGAGAATGAAGCAAATTAGATAAAAGAAGTAAATTAGAAAGTTGTTTAAAATTACATGCTCTTTCTAAATCATGAAATAAAAAATGTGGGTTTCATGTCCCTTTAATGTAATTGATTGTATTTTTAAAATGTAAATGTTTCTACTAGTTTTTCAACAACAATTTGTGTATAATATAGGCCTTGTCACATATTCCTCATACTAACATTTTTTCTTTAATTTTGGGCTTCATCTCTGACAGACGACCAAGTACCGGGGGAGGATCTAGAACCAGCGTTGTCGCCGGCGCTAGCAGAAGAGAAGGTGGGCATGTGGCTAGAAAAGAATGTAAGAAAAAAATCATATAATATTTTAAAAATTGTATTTTGATAATGAATTTATATAACATATGTTGTTTTGGTCTTTTTATAGATCTGGATCAGGGCACACAAACCAAGCCCTTCATGGCTGAGATATTCAACCAGCTGGCGGAGGGTCTTGATATTGTTGCCCATGCTGTGCGGGCCCTGCAGGAGGCCATGACTAATCTTACCTAAATTTGATATATTAAAAAAAAAAAAAAAGTTTTATAATAAATCTATATTTAATCAAAATTATCGTGTAGATGTATTCATTTAAATATTATTTTCAAGTGACATGAAAACAAAATATATTTTGAAAGATGTATAAATAGCATGCAATGTGGTAAATTATATATTTGTTTATATATATATTTTCAATATTTCGTTTCTCAAGATCTTTTAAATACAATTTGAAGAAGAGCATATGCAGGTACACTATATAGCTGCTGATTGATGACTGCACATAGATACATCATGTGATTGGCTTGCACATGTGCATTGCTATTTCTATTAGAAAAGGTTATCTGAGGATTAAAGGGACATGAAACCCACATTTTTTCTTTCATAATTTAGAAAGAGAATGCAATTTTAAACATCTTTCTAATTTACTTCTAATATCTAATATGTTTTATTCTCTTGATATTCTTTGCTGAAAAGCATATCTAGATATGCTCAGTAGCTGCTGATTGGTTGCTGCACATAGAAGCCTTGTGTGATTGGCTCACCCATGTGCATTGCTTTTTCTACAACTAAGGATATCTAAAAAATGAAGCAAAATAAATAATAGAAGTAAATTGTAATGTTGTTTAAATTTGTATTCTCTATCCGAATCATGAAAGAAAGATTTTGGGTTTAGTGGCCCTTTAAAGTGAAACTGAACATCAATTTTATCGCCCATGCTTCAGATAGAGTGTACAATTGTAATAAACTTTCTAATATAGTCCTATTGTCAAAATTTAAGTTTATAAGCAGGCCCATTTTTTAATAAAAACCTGAGTTGACCTTGCTGATTGAACAGCACCAATAAAATAGTGCTTCCCATGGTGGTTCAACTGAATTTATATGGTTCCTCAGCCTAGATGCCTTCTTTTTCAAATAAAGATAACAATAGAACATATTAAAATTGTTAATAGGAGTAATTTATAAAGATGATTTCAACTGAATGTTCTATCTGAATTCTGAAAGTTAATAAATGTGCTTAGTGTCCCTTTAATAAAAGTTAAACGTTTGTAATGTTGCTTGAGATTATCTTCTATGATATTGGTGTCCCTTTAATTAATAAAATAAATATATTGTTACTTATATATTGTTACTATATTGTTTACTTAGATATATACATAAATACATATATCATTATATTTATATTTATATAGATGCATATAGCATACAGTAAGTACATACATACATATAAATATATCAAGGAATATATATGTTTGATGCTGCAAGACAATGAAGCATATCACCTAATAAAAGTCAATTACAAACTATTAAATATGTATACCCTTCAAAAAATAAATATATATTATTTCTCTACATTTGGTGCCTTAGTAGATATAAGGATAGAAATGAAAAATACATTGCTTCTGATGGATTATGCTACAACTTTGTCTCATAACAAATCAAGGGGACAATATTTCTACATATTTGGTGCAAAGTTTTGCACCTAACTTGTCGCACTAATAGATATATTAATATTTTATTATTATTATCGGTTATTTGTAGAGCGCCAACATATTCCGCAGCGCTATAAGCAAAGGGGGAGTACAACAAAACAATTATAGGGATCAAATGGGTAGAGGGCCCTGCCAAGAGTTGCACTGCTGTAGTCAGCTTTTAAGAAGGTGATCAACAAACAGCTGGACTTTTAGGCTTACATGCTAAGGGGGTTCAGGGGATAGCAATGGAGGAGAGGAACTGGTATTAGGAAAGGTTAGCGTAGGTTGTATGCGTCCCTGAACAGTAGAGTCTTTAGGGAGCACTTGAAGCTTTTAAAACTAGAAGAGAGTCTTGTGGAGCGAGGCAGAGAGTTCCACAAGATGGGAGCCAGTCTGGAGAAGTCCTGCAAACGGGAGTGTGATGAGGTGACAAGAGAGGAGGAGAGTAGGAGGTCATGAGCAGAGTGAAGGGGACAAGGTCTGAGATGTAGGGGGGAGCAGTGCAGTTGAGGGCTTTGTATGTAAGAGTGAGAGTTTTGTGGTTGATCCAAGAGGCAAGAAGAAGCCAGTGAAGGGATTGGCAGAGAGGTGCAGCAGATGAAGAGCGACGTGTAAGGAAGATGAGTCTGGCAGAGGCATTCATTATGGATTGTAAAGGAGCTAGGTGGCAGGTGGGGAGACCAGAGAGGACAGAGTTGCAGTAATCAAGGCGGGAAAGAATGAGAGAGTGGATTAAAATCTTAGTTGTGTCTTGTGTAAGGAAGTGTCTAATTTTAGAGATGTTTTTAAGGTCGAAGCGGCTGGCTTTAGCCAAGGACTGAATGTGAGGAGTTACATTGTATCTAGCTTAGGGTTTAATTTTATTTTACATGCAAGTTTGTATTTATTTTAACTAGGTAGAATAGTTATGAAATAATTATTAACTATGTAATAACTAACTAGCTAAAATAAATACAAAGGTACCTGTAAAATAAAACCTAACCTAAGTTACAATAGCACCTAACCTTACACTATAATTAAATAAATAGTTACATTGTACCTATTAGTTATATTGTAGCTAGCTTAGGGTTTATTTTATAGGTAAGTATTTAGTTTTAAATAGGAATAATGTATTATTATTATTATTATCGGTTATTTGTAGAGCGCCAACAGATTCAGCAGCGCTATAAACAAATGCGGAGTACAACAAAACAATTATAGGGATCAAATGGGTAAAGGGCCCTGCCAAGAGTTGCACTGTTGTAGTCAGCTCTTAAGAAGGTGATCAACAAACAGCTGGACTCTTAAGCTTACATGCTAAGGGGGTTCAGGGGATAGCAATGGAGGAAAGGAACTGGTATAAACAAAGGTTAGCGTAGGTTGTATGCATCCCTGAACAGTAAAGTCTTTAGGGAGCACATGAAGCTTTTAAAACTAGAAGAGAGTCTTGTGGAGCGAGGCAGAGAGTTCCACAAGATGGGGGCCAGTCTGGAGAAGTCCTGTAAGTGGGAGTGTGATGAGGTAACAAGAGAGGAGGAGAGTAGGAGGTCATGAGCAAAGTGAAGGGGACGGGAGGGAGAGTATCTGGAGACAAGGTCTGAGATTTAGGGGGGAGCAGTGCAGTTGAGGGCTTTGTATGTCAGAATGAGAATTTTGTGTTTGATCCTAGAGGCAAGAGGAAGCTAGTGAAGGGATTGGCAGAGAGGTGCAGCAGATGAAGAGCGACGTGTAATGAAGATGAGTCTGGCAGAGGCATTCATTATGGATTGTAAAGGAGCTAGGTGGCAGGTGGGGAGACCAGAGAGGACAGAGTTGCAGTAATCAAGGCGGGAAAGAATGAGAGAGTGGATTAAAATCTTAGTTGTGTCTTGTGTAAGGAAGTGTCTAATTTTAGAGATGTTTTTAAGGTCGAAGCAGCTGGCTTTAGCCAAGGACTGAATGTGAAGAGTGAAGGAAAGATCTGAGTCAAATGTGACCCCGAGACATCGGGCATGTGGGGTAGGGGTAATGATGGAGTTGTCGACAGTTATAGAGATATTGGGGGTGGAGATTTTGGAAGAAGGGGGGAAAATGAGGAGCTCAGTTTTGGAGAGATTTAGCTTGAGGTAGTGAGAGGACATCCAGGAAGAGATGTGAGAAAGACAGTTAGTGACACGGGTTAGCAAGGAAGGAGATAGTTCTGGTGCAGAGAAGTAGATTTGGGTTTCATCGGCATACAAATGATATTGGAAACCGTGGGACTTAATTAGGGAACCTAGTGATGACGTATAGATTGAGAAGAGAAGGGGACCAAGGACAGAGCCTTGCGGTACTCAGACAGAAAGTGGTGACGGGGTAGAGGAGGCCCCAGAGAAGGCTACCCTGAAGGTACGGTTTGAAAGGTAGGAAGAGAGCCATGAAAGGGCTGTGTCACAGATGCCAAAGGATTGGAGGGTTTGGAGCAAAAGAGGGTGGTCGACAGTGTCAAAGGCTGCGGACAGATCAAGGAGGATAAGCAGAGAGAAGTGGCCTTTAGATTTAGCTGTAAGTAGGTTGTTGGTGACCTTAACAATAGCTGTCTCTGTGGAGTGATAGGGACGAAATCCAGATTGCAGCGGGTCAAGAAGGGAGTTTAACGTAAGGAAATGGGATAGGCGTGCATATACTAGTTTTTTGAGAAGCTTTGAAGCAAGAGGGAGGAGGGAAAAAGGGCGGTAGTTGGATGGGGAGGTAGGATCAAGGGAAGGTTTTTTGAGGATAGATGTGACCAGTGCATGTTTCATCAATGAGGGAAATGTACCAGTGCTGAGGGAGAGGTTTAAAATGTGTGTTAGTTTAGGGGTAAGGGTAGCAGAGAGGGAGGGGAGTAGCTGTGAGGGGATAGGGTCAAGGGGATATATAAATAAAAATGAAATAAATACACAACAGGCACCAATTAGCAGCTAGCTCCCACTACTGCAACATAAATTTTCACTTTACTATCCCTTTAAAATAGCCATAGATTTCAAATAAATGCATATGATACTCTGATTACATGTTATATTTGCAATTATTACTGCTCAGAATAATAATACATTTACAATATATACATATAGTGGTATAAATACAGAGATATGACAGATAACATTGTTTAGAGAAAAAAAAGGAACTTCGGGACATGTAAATATGTTTGCAAAAGATTTCTGACAACACACACACATATACATGCGTGTGTGTGTGTGTGTGTGTATATACATACTAAAATATGTATGTCCAATCTTAAAAAGAATTCTAATAATTCCCTCTCCACTTTGCACCAAATATGTTGCTACTTGCTATATTCACAATTAGTCCTGCTCAGAAAAAGAATACATTTACACTATATACAATAATGTGCTAAAGAGAAATGTGGTTGTTCATGGACAGTATTGAAATGGTATAAATAAAGTTGGGAAAAGCCTGAATACCCGCTACATCGATGACTATTAGTCAACACCAGTCTGATGCTCTTCGCACCGTACTTGACGCGCGTGTTTTTGACGTTTTTTTTTATAAATAGGGAGATCATATTCAGATCTGCGGCCGCGATGTTTAGCGATGTTTGGCGAGCGTATTGACGCCTGCGAATGCAAAATAGTTGACACTTTGATAAATAGGCCTCTGTGTCTTTAATTGCTTTACTACTACCTCCTTGTATGGTCTATGGACTGTGTTATGCCATTCTCTAGCACAAGCACTTGCTTTCTTGGAGTGTTTTTTGTTTAGACTATAGAGGATGGGTGGCTGATCCTGCAAAGTAAATTCACCATATGTGTTGTGTCAATGCAATGATCATATGCAACATTAGCCTGATGTATATTAAAGGGCCATAATACCCAAATGTTAAAACAATTGAAAGTGATGCAGCATAGCTGTAAAAAGCTGACTAGAAAATATCACCTGAACATCTCTATGTAAAAAAGAAAGATATTTTACCTCAAAAGTTCTTCAGTAGCCACATCCCATTGTAAAGGACTTCTAAGCAGCAAGCAAATCAGTATGTCTGTCCCGGGACAGCTAAGGGGTTGAGACGCGTGCACTCTCATGTTATTTCCCTATTCAGTTTAAAGGAAGTTTACTATGAAATCTCATGAGAGTTAAGTCGAATCTCATGAGATTACAGTAAGCACTGTTGATGCTGATTCGCTGCTGTTCATTTCTTCATATTTTTTTTTTTTTTTACCTGCAGCTGGGCAGCAGCTGAGTATAATTTTTTACACAGAACTTACTCTGCTGAGCTGAGGAAGTTGTGAGGTAAAATATCTTCCTTTTTTACATAGAGATGCTCAGGTGATGTTTTCCTGTCAGCTTTTTACAGTTATACTGCATCAGTTTCAAGTGATTTAGCATATGAGTATTATGTCCCTTTAAGTATCTATTTTAAAATTGTATATTTGATATAAATTGGTAGTGGTAACATGTAAATGAATTGTGGTGATTAAATAATAATAAAAAAATCAATCTATGGACAATTGTAAGGTGTTATTTAATATTACTGTTCATATGTCGCTAACTAGTGTCACTTGCCTACATTCCCTGTGTAATATATGCGCTATGGTAATTATATATGCAATGGTGGTGTGCACATATTTTTTTTTTTCATGAGTGAATTTTTATTTTAAATTTTTGATATTTTTTTAATTGTTTAAAGCAGATTCTTGGACTGATTGCAATTTACTTGTTATTAAAGAGACATTCGGCTAGATTACGAGTTTTGCGTTATGAGTAAAAAAGCAGCGTTAAGCCTCATAACGCTGCTTTTTTACTACCGCTGCTATTATCTTGTAGGTACAGCTGTCCCGCACACTTTTTTTGCCTTACCGCAAATAAATTTACACAATTTGCGTATAGTCTTTTTTCAATGGGACTTCCATTGCGCCGGTTTTACAAGCTTTTTTTTTAGGCAAAAAGTGAGCGGTACAGCCTATCCCGCAAGATTCGTAAAGCATTCTAAAGTCAGTAGTTATGAGTTTAACACTACAAAACTGTAGCATAAAACTCATAACTAAAGTGCTAAAAAGTACACTAACACCCATAAACTACCTATTAACCCATAAACCGAGGCCCTCTCGCATTGCAAACACTAAAATAAAATTATTAACCCCTAATATGCCGCTCCGGACATTGCTGCCACTAGAATAAACATATTAACCCCTAAACCGCCACACTCACGCCTCGCAAACACTAATTAAATATTATTAAACCCTAATCTGCTGTCCCGAACATCGCCGCCACCTACCTTCATTTGTTAACCCCTAATCTGCTACCCCCAACTTCACCGCCACTATACTAAAGTCTAGTCTAAACCTAACCCTAACACCCCCTAACTTAAATATAATTAAAATAAATCTAATTAAAACCTACAATTAATAACTAAATAATTCCTATTTAAAACTAAATACTTACCTGTAAAATAAACCCTAAGCTAGCTACAATATAACTATCATCGCCTACATTATACTTATTAACCCCTAATCTGCAGCCCCTGACATCGCCGACACCTACATTATACTTATTAACCCCTAATCTGCCGCTCCGGACATCGCAGCCACTATAATAAAAATATTAACCCATAAACCGCTGCGCTCCTGCATCACAAACATTAGTTAAATATTATTAACCCCTAATCTGCTGCCCCTAACATCGCCACCACCTACCTACAATTATTAACCCCTAATCTGCCACCCCAACGTCGCCGCCACTATATTATATTTATTAACCCCTAAACCTAAGTCTAATCCTAACACCCCCTAACTTAACTATAATTAAAATAAATCTAATTAAAACCTACTATTAATAACTAAATAATTCCTATTTAAAACTAAATACTTACCTGTTAAATAAACCCTAAGCTAGCTACAATATAGCTAATAGTTACATTGTATCTAGCTTAGGGTTTATTTTTATTTTACAGGCAAGTTTGTATTTATTTTAACTAGGTAGAATAGTTAATAAATAGTTATTAACTATTTACTAACTACCTAGCTAAAATAAATACAAATTTACCTGTAAAATAAAACCTAACCTAAGTTACACTAACGCCTAACACTACACTACAATTAAATAAATTACCTAAATTAAATACAATTAAATAAATTAAATACAATTAACTAAATTACAAGAAAAAACAAACACTAAATTACACAAAATAAAAAACAAATTACAAGATATTTAAACTAATTACACCTAATCTAATAGCCCTATCAAATTAAAAAAAGCCCCCCCAAAATAAAAAATAAAAAACCCTAGCCTAAACTAAACTACCAATAGCCCTTAAAAGGGCCTTTTGTGGGGCATTGCCCAAAAGAAATCAGCTCTTTTACCTGTAAAAAAAATTACAAACGCCCCCAACAGTAAAACCCACCACCCACACAACCAACCCCCCAAATAAAATCCTATTTAAAAAACCTAAGCTCCCCATTGCCCTTAAAAAGGCATTTAGCTCTATTGTAGCCCAAAGCCCTAACCTAAAAATAAAACCCACCCAATACACCCTTAAAAAAACCTAACACTAACCCCCTGAAGATCCACTTACAGTTTTGAAGATCCGACATCCATCCTCAACGAAGCCGGGAGAAGTCCTCATCAAAGCTGGGAGAAGTCCTCAACGAAGCAGGGAGAAGTCTTCATCCAAGCCGGGAGAAGTGGTCCTCCAGACAAGCAGAAGTCTTCATCCAGACGGCATCTTCTATCTTCATCCATCCAGCGTGGAGCAGGTCCATCTTCAAGACATCCGGTGCAGAGCATCCTCTTACAAAGACGACTACCCGACGAATTAAGGTTCCTTTAAGTGACGTCATCCAAACAGCCAATAGAATGCGAGCTCAATCCTATTGGCTGATTGCATCAGCCAATAGGATTTTTTCAACCTTAATTCCGATTGGCTGATAGAATTATATCAGCCAATCGGAATCTAAGGGACACCATCTTGGATGACATCACTTAAAGGAACCTTCATTTGTCAGGTAGTCGTCGTTGGAAGAGGATGATCCGTGCCGGATGTCTTGAAGATGGACCCGCTCCTCGCCGGATGGATGAAGATAGAAGATGCCGTCTGGATGAAGACTTCTGTCTGTCTGGAGGACCACTTCTCCCGGCTTGGATGAAGACTTCTCCCGGCTTCATTGAGGACTTCTCCCAGCTTTGATGAGGACTTCTCAAGGCTTCGTTGAGGATGGATCTTCAAAACTGTAAGTGGATCTTCAGGGGGTTAGTGTTAGGTTGTTTTAAGGGTTTATTGGGTGGGTTTTATTTTTAGGTTAGGGCTTTGGGCTGCAATAGAGCTAAATGCCCTTTTAAAGGCAATGCCCATCCAAATACCCTTTTCAGGGCAATGGGAGCTTAGGTTTTTTTATTTAGGGTTTTATTTTGGGGGTTGGTTGTGTGGGTGGTGGTTTTTACTTTTGGGGGGTTGTTTGTATTTTTTTCAGGTAAAAGAACTGATTTCTTTGGGGCAATGCCCAGCAAAAGCCCTTTTAAGGGCTATTGGTAGTTTAGTTTAGGCTAGGTTTTTTTTTTATTTTGGGGGGCTTTTTTAATTTGATAGGGCTATTAGATTAGGTGTAATTAGTTTAAATATCTTGTAATTTGTTTTTTATGTTGTGTAATTTAGAGTTTTGTTTTTTTTGTAATTTAGGTAATTGTATTTAATTTATTTAATTGTATTTAATTTAGGTAATTTATTTAATTGTAGCGTAGTGTTAGGTGTTAGTGTAACTTAGGTTAGGTTTTATTTTTACAGGTAAATTTGTATTTATTTTAGCTAGGTAGTTAGTAAATAGTTAATAACTATTTAGTAACTATTCTACCTAGTTAAAATAAATACAAACTTGCCTGTAAAATAAAAATAAACCCTAAGCTAGATACAATGCAACTATCCTATATAATAAAAGGCCAAGTGTGTTTGTCCAAAGCTGTCATGCGCAGTAGAGACAGCACAAAGACAAACACACCTGGCCTTTGAGTGCCTAGCTGATCTGCGGCAGAAGTGGGCATGAGCGGGGGCGAGGCCTGCATGAAGGGGGCGTGGTCGGGCGTGAATTGCCATGAAGGGGGCATGGCCAGGCATGGAGGGGCGTGGTCTGGTGCATATAGTGCGATAGAAGGGAGAGAGATAGAGAGGGGAGACAGATAGAGAGGGGGAGGAGAGAGAGGGGGAGAGAGAGGGGAAGGGAGAGAGAGGAGGGGAGAGAGAGAGCTCAAAAGAGAGGGGGGAGAGAGAACAGAAGAGGGTGAATAGAGAGAGCAGAAGAGGGGGAATAGAGAGAGGGAGAGAGAGACAGCAAAAGAGAGGGGGGAGAGAGACAGCAAAAGAGGGGGAGGGACAGAGAAAGAGAGGGGGAGAGAGACAGCAAAAGATAGAGGGGGAGAGAGACAGCAAAAGAGAGGGGGGAGAGAGACAGCAAAAGAGAGAGGGGGAGAGAGACAGCAAAAGAGAGGGGGGTGAGAGACAGCAAAAGAGGGGGAGAGACAGCAAAAGAGAGGGGGAGAGAGACAGCAAAAGATAGAAGGGAGAGAGACAGCAAAAGAGAGGGGGGAGAGAGACAGCAAAAGAGAGAGGGGGAGAGAGACAGCAAAAGATAGGGGGGAGAGAGACAGCAAAAGAGAGGGGAAGAGAGATAGGAAAAGAGAAGGGGGGAGAGACAGCAAAAGAGAGGGGAGAGAGACAGCAAAAGAGAGAGGGGGGAGAGAGACAGCAAAAGAGAGAGGGGGAGAGAGACAGCAAAAGAGAGGGGGGAGAGAGACAGCAAAAGAGAGAGGGGAAGAGAGACAGCAAAAGAAAGGGGGGAGAGAGACAGCAAAAGAGAGAGGGGGAGAGAGACAGCAAAAGAGAGGGGGGAAGAGACAGCAAAAGAGAGAGGGGAAGAGAGACAGCAAAAAGAGAGAGGGGAAGAGAGACAGCAAAAGAGAGGGGGAGAGAGACATCAAAAGAGAGGGGGGAGAGAGACAGCAAAAGAGAGAGGGGGAGAGACACAGCAAAAGAGAGAGGGGGAGAGAGACAGCAAAAGAGAGGGGGGAGAGAGAGAGCAAAAGAGAGAGGGGGAGAGAGACAGCAAAAGAGAGGGGGGGGGAGAGCGCAAAAGAGAGGGGGAAGAGCGCAAAAGAGAGGGGGAAGAGAGAGCGCAAAAGAGGGGGAGAGCGCAAAAGAGAGGGGGAAGAGCGCAAAAGAGAGGGGGGAGAGAGAGCGCAAATGAGAGGGGTGGAGAGAGAGCGCAAAAGAGAGGGGGGAGAGAGAGAGCAAAAGAGAGGGGAGAGAGAGAGCGCAAAAGAGAGGGGAGAGAGCACAAAATAGGGGGAGAGAGAGAGCGCAAAAGAGAGGGAGGAGAGAGAGCGCAAAAGAGAGGGGAGGGGGGAGAGCGCAAAAGAGATGGGGGGAGAGAGAGCGCAAAAGAGATGGGGGAGAGAGAGAGAGCGCAAAAGAGATGGGGGAGGGAGAGCGCAAAAGAGAGGGGGAGAGAGAGAGCGCAAAAGAGAGGGGGGGGGAGAGAGAGCACAAAAGAGAGGGGGAGAGAGCGCAAAAGAGAGGCGGGGAGAGAGCAAAAGAGGGGGGGAGAGAGAGCGCAAAAGAGAGGGGGGGGGAGAGAGAGCACAAAAGAGAGGGGGAGAGAGCGCAAAAGAGAGGCGGGGAGAGAGCAAAAGAGAGGGGGGAGAGAGAGCGCAAAAGAGAGGGGGGACAGAGAGAGTGCAAAAGAGAGGGGGAGAGAGCGCAAAAGAGAGGGGGGAGAGAGAGAGCTCAAAAGAGAGGGGGGAGAGAGAAAGCTCAAAAGAGAGCGGGAGAGAGAGCAAAAGAGAAGGGGGAGAGAGAGAGAGCAAAAGAGAGGGGGAGGGAGTGCAAGGGGTGGGACCGCTGTACTGCAAAAAATGGCCGTGTGAACGGGCTTTAGGACTAGTTAGTTATATTGTAGCTAGCTTAGGGTTTATTTAACAGTTAAGTATTTAGTTTTAAATAGGAATTATTTAGTTATTAATAGTAGGTTTTAATTAGATTTATTTTAATTATATTTAAGTTAGGGGGTGTTAGGATTAGACTAAGGTTTAGGGGTTAATAAATATAATATAGTGGTGGCGACGTTGGGGTGGCAGATTAGGGGTTAATAATTGTAGGTAGGTGGCGGCGATGTTAGGGGCAGCAGATTAGGGTTAATAATATTTAACTAATGTTTGCGATGCGGGAGTGTGGCGGTTTATGGGTTAATATGTTTATTATAGTGACTGCGATGTCTGGAGCGGCAGATTAGGGGTTAATAAGTATAATGTAGGTGTCGGCGATGTCAGGGGCGACAGATTAGGGGTTAATAAATAAGTATAATGTAGGTGTCGGCGATGTCGGGGGCGGCAGATTTGGGGTTAATAAATGTAAGATTAGGGGTGTTTAGACTCGGGGTTCATGTTAGGGTGCTAGGTATAAACATAAATGTAGTTTCCCCTCAGGAATAAATGGGGCTGCGTTACGGAGCTTTACGCTGCTTTATTGCAGGTGTTAGGCTTTTTTTAGCCGGCTCTCCCCATTGATGTCTATTGGGAAATCATGCACAAGCATGTACAACCAGCTCACCGCTGACTTAAGCAGTGCTGGTATTGGAGTGCGGTATGGAGCACAATTTTGCTCTACACTCACTTCTTGCCTTTTAATGCCGGGTTTAGAAAAACTTGCAATATCAGCGCTGTAGGGAAGTGAGCGGTGACAATAACGTGCAAGTTAGCACCGCACCCCTCTTACCGCAAAACTCGTAATCTGGCTGATTGTATTTTAGAATTCCATGTGTTCCATACAATATATATTTGTTTGAAAATTACAGTGCTGTGAAGGAAGAATAGTATGCCATTGGACTAAGTTAAACTTAGTTATTAGTTGATGAAGTTTTTCATATGAGGCAATAACACTTGTAACACTGGGATATCAAGGTATAATTTGTGCATAGTCATGCACTTGCTGTATTTATTCACATAATTATAATTTTACTTGATCTACCATATTGTCAGGATAAATTAGTTGCAATTATGTTAACATACTATTTAATGGACAATAACTTTTTACATTTCTTCACTATAATGTCTCTGTAATAATATTCATATATCAGATATTTATTTTTGAAGAAACCATTATCTGAATATAAATATTTGACATCATCTTGTGTTGTCGTGTTTTTAATTTAAATGTGCTCTGAAAAAGATTTGACATGAAACTCATGTTCTCCTCTTATTGAAATGTGTTATTAAAAAGATTTCACCTGGAACTTTTGTCATCATCATCTTGAAATGTCTTAATTTAAAACTTAACATTATTTTGGTATCAATATATATTTTTATATTTTAATAAAAAGGGTTGACATGATCCTGTGTTGTGTTTGGGACATTTATTTCAAAGGAACATAATAGCTGAACTGAAATATGTACAAATGCTTTTCACATTTTATTTTTTATTTTAAAATATACTTCCAGTATCAAAAATCTTTGCAGTGACAAATATTAATGTTCTGCAGCATACACACATATGAAGTGGAAGACCGGCACAACTATAATCAAACACCAAACATAATAGTGGCTTCGCTAATAACAAATGAGTCATCATTAACTAATAACACTAATAAATCTCTGAGTAGTTGTGGTTGAAAACTATAACACATTGTCTGCACAGAAGACATATGCCACTGATACAGCTTTTATTAGAATAATGTCAGAAAGTATAAGCTTTAACTTCGAAATAAAAAAGACAATTGCACATGTTTAATATTTAGAAAGATATTTATTTTTATTGACATTTCAAAGAGGACTAAATAAAAATGCATTACAAACTCCAATATCAATTTTGTCAAACTTGCAAAAAATAATCATGATGTAAAGTACAATAAAAAAAAATACAACACAGACAACATGACTTTACATATGTTACTATGCTAAGGGGGCGATTTATCAAGCTGAGGCGGACAGGGGCGCACATACGCGAAATTCAGCATTGCACACGAGCACTATTTTGCGCTTGGATGCAATTCCACCCCTTGCCCGCGCACAGCCAATCACGCATGCGCAGTAGCTGTCAATCTCCCCGGTCGGACTAGACTGCAGAGATTGAATTTCGAAACTTTAGAGGTTGCGAAAGATTGGAGAAGCAGCAGTCTGATGACCCCTGCTTGTTAAATACGGCATGCAGGTTCTCTTGGGAGAACCTGCAGCTGTAGTGGGTCGAAAGGCTTGTGAAACCTTTGATAAATTGACCCTAAGCCTTCTGTAGCACTTATGAGACCTATCATGGAACTCTCCATAAAAATATAACTCAAATATCTCTGAAGGACTATACTAGTAAACCAGGTCACTTTTGGCACATGAAAGTTAATAAATACCCTTAGGACCCTAGTTCAAAATATTTTATATATACACACATATATCTATACTTTTGAGCCCTTCCCAGTTAAACACCTTGACATATATAAAATATACATTTGAAAAAAAAGTGAATGTGCTTTCTTTAATACAAATACTTAAAAAATATGTTTTAATGTGTTTTGAATAGAAAACTTTAAATTGCTATAGTCTTCACTTAGAAGTGTTCTTTTTATTTTATATATATATATATATATATATATATATATATATATATATCAAAATAACAAGAGTATTGCATTGAGCAATGATACTTTTTATTGGACTAACTATACATTTATGAATAAGAAAGAGGGCGCCACATAGCGTAATACGGTCTGGAAATCAGCAAAAGGAATATAGTCGAAAAGGCTTACCGGAAGAAAATGCACCGTACTGTGACCGTACTGTGTGTTGCCTGATGAAACGACCAGTTAACGGTCGAGAAACGCGTAGCAGTATTCATTTGGATTAAAAATTTGTTTTACTCTGCGGAAGTTGTCTTGCTTATATATCCCTGCATTGGTAGGGCATACGGACTGCACATACTTTGCCTGGTTGCATTATTTCACTCCACCAGAAGGCGATTTATCCAGCCTAGAGTGACACAGGAGCTCACCTGTCTGATCCAGACGCCACAGATCACAGATCCACCAGTGTACTAACCACTGTGAGTGTTAGTCTGCCTGCCAGCACCGGTCACAGTACGGTGCATTTTCTTCCGGTAAGCCTTTTCGACTATATTCCTTTTGCTGATTTCCAGACCGTATTACGCTATGTGGCGCCCTCTTTCTTATTCATAATTTTTCAGAATCTTCATACCGAGGACCAGAGGAGCTGCCGCCACAGTTGTATGCTCGTTATTTGGAGCCACCCTCCGTTGTCCGTCCCCACACCTGGTTTGACGGTTTGTGCATAGACTGCCTTTTCATTACTTAGCGCACCCCCCTTTTTTGGTTCCCCTTTGGGTTCCAATGTTAAATATACATTTATAAGATGACAAGCTTTCGGAAAAGTGTCTTCCTTTTTCAAGTCTGAAGCAATACTTATTTTGATATCTAAATCTCTGGACTAACACGGCTACTCCAATCAACGTATATATATATATATATATATATATATATCCAAACAGGCACGCACTCTCTGGATTTTCAAAGTGCTATTTAATATTCAAAGAAACATGTCTCTGAATATTAAATAGCACTTTAAAAATCCAGAGAGTGCCTGCCTGTTTGGATATTAACACTACTTTGCCCGGACCCTGATCGATGCTGAAGGAGTGAGAGTGCGCTTTCTACTACGATATATATATATAAATATCTGTGTATGTGTGTGTGTGTGTATTCATATTGATATCTATAGGTACATATATTTTAAAAAATATATATATTCATATCTATTTAAAAATGAAAAGAACATTTTTTATATGTGAAGAACATTGGAATGTAAAGTATTTGTAACTCAAGTCTACTGCAGTTGGTCTAACATGGTGCTAGTTTTTTTTACAGTGCATCCCATAGATGTCTATGTAAATAAGAAATTAGTGCAGTCGTGGTATCCGAAGTTCAGAAGTTAGGGTGCATCTGACTTTCACTCACACACTTTTTCGAAATCTTCTTCCTTAAAAAAAAAGAAAAAAACATGCCAAAAGCAAAATACATGATTTTTAAAATCACGACAATAATTAAAATACATATTATAGTATTATACAATAAAATACATATAAATAAAACATTGTTTATACATGTATAACATCCCCACAGCTCTTATAGGTTTAATAGTAAGGTTTTTTGTTCTTCATTAACAACTAGTTGATAAGCCTGCCCAGAGAGCAGTCTATGTGTGAAAAATGTAACCCCCCAAGCTACAAAAAATAAAAAAGTAAAAATACAGAAAAAAATAAACAACACTAACCAAAATAAAAAAATTAAACCTAATCCCTATGAAAATAAAAAAGCCCCCCAAAATAAAAATACCCCCTAATCTAAGAATAAACTACAATAGCCCTTAAAAGGACTTTTTGTAGGGCATTGCCCTAAAGAAATCAGCTATTTTACATTAAAAAGAAACTAAGTCCCCCCTAACAGTAAAACCCCCACCCACCAACCCCCCAAAGTAAAAAATCCTAACACTAATAAATCTAAACTACCCATTGCCCCTAAAGGGGCATTTGTATGGGCATTGCCTTTTTCACTGCCCTTAAAAAGGCATTCAGCTCTTTTGCAAATTGCCCAAAAAACCCTAATGTAAAAAAAAAAAAAAATTAAAACAAAAACCTAACACTAAAGCCTCAAATAGGTACTCACGGTTTCAGAAGTCCAGCGGAGAAGGTCTTCTTCCAGGCGGGTCCATCACCTTCATCCACAGTGAAGGTGATGTGAGTGGAGGTCCAGAGCGGTCTTCCTAGATGTGGCGATCCTTGGCAGTGGTCATCTGTGGCGGCGGTGGCGTTGGTCCTCGGTGGCATGGAGGCTTGTCTTCATCCGATGTCCGTCGTATACTGAATATTGAATGCAAGGTACCGCAATCAATTTGGGGTACCTTGCATTCCTATTGGCTGAATTTTTCAAAACAGCCAATAGGATTAGAGCTGTTCACATCAGCCAATAAGATTTCAGCAGCTCTCATCCTATTGGCTGATTTTGAAAATTTCAGCCAATAGGAATGCAAGGTACCTCAATAAATATGGGTTACTTTAAATTCAATCTTCAGTGTGCGGCAGACGATCGCATGAAGAGGAACCTGCACGCCTTCACCGAGGACCTCCGCTGCCGATGACCGCCGCCAAGAAGCGCCACATCTGGGAAGACCGCTCCGAACCTCCGCTCCGCGCCGCCTTCACTCTGTGCACATCTGGGCAGACCGCCACATCTGGGAAGACCACTCCGGACCTCCGCTCCGTGCTGCCTTTGCTGTGGATGAAGATGATGGACCTGCCTGGAAGAAGACCTTCTCTGCTGGACTTCTGAAACCGTGAGTACCTATTTGGGGCTTTAGTGTTAGTTTTTTTTGTGGGGGTTTGTTTTTTGGATTAGGGTTTATTAAGCAATTTTCAAAAGAGCTGAATGCCCTTTTAAGGGCAGTGTAAAAGAGCTGAATTCCCTTTTAAGGGCAACGCCCATGCAAATGCCCCTTTAGGGGCAATGGGTACTTTAGGTTTATTAGCGTTAGTTTTTTTATTTTGGGGGGTTTGGCGTTTTACTGTTAGGGGGGACTTTGTTTATTTTTAATGTAAAATAGCAAATTTCTTTAGGGCAGGGGTCTCTAACTCAAATCACCTTGGGGCCACTGGTCACGTTTTCTTCTCCAATGGGGGCCGCTTCCAAAATTGTAAACAAAATTTAACTATGGATGTGCAGTCATAGGAGGCAGGTGAGGCAGCGCCTCACCTGTCCTATGTGTGTAATTACAGTTTTTTAATAAATAATCTTTAATAAAAAAAAATGTTTTTAAAAGTTTTTAAATAAAAAAAAAATTCTATCCCAACTGACACCCCCACCCTCACCATGCAATTCCAAACTTCATCCATGCATCCATCCATATAGCGCAAGGAAGGAGAGGCTGTAAGCTGTTCAGCTCCCCTCTCTTTGCGCAATATGGATGTCTTTAAGCAAATAATTTTCATATAGGCCACAGAGACTGCCACCCAGTGGCGCTTAATGCTGTTTGCGGCCCATACTGCTCCCAATAGAGGCTGCTCTCTAAGCAGCAGCCCAGCCATCAAAGTCTGGGAGTTAGGCGGAAAAAGACTGCAGTGAGGTGCCCAGTGAGATGACACAGACCCACACACCAACACACCCACCGACACACAGACCCAAACACTTAGACCCACACAGACACATACACATAGACCCACACACATTGGCATGGCACAGCATTTTAAACAATTAAGCAAGCTATATAGTCCCTCTCTTAGATATTTTTACATACACAAACATTTTTTACTATAAGGCAGCTGTACTTGGCACATACCTCACTCAAGACCCCTTGCTTATCCACCTCTGCTGCTAATCCTGACCATCTCTGCTGCTGCCTGCTCAGGCTCAGTTTGCCCCATAGTCTCACTGAGTGACTCCACACTCCCCCAGTGAAGTTCTGGGTTCCCTTGTAACTGCTCGCTCCAGAGTCCAGGTCAAACAAAAGCTCCTGGCAAAACACTCCTCTACTCACTCGCTTTGCTGCCACACCCACAAACAGCTATGGCACTAATTTTCGCATGCTGGACACTCAGGGGCTTATCTAGGCAGGGGCCTGGAGCTGAAGCTGTAGCTCCTCTGCACCCCCGGCATTACATTAATCAGCCCACAGCTCTCAGTTATGGGATGTTAGTGGCGGGCCGCATTGTAACAGTTCGTGGGACGGAAATGGCCCACGGGCCGGTACTTTGAGACCCCTGCTTTAGGGCAATGCCCTACAAATAGCCCTTTTAAGGGCTATTTATAGTTTATTCTTAGATTAGGGGGTGTTTTTATTTTGGGGGGCTTTTTTATTTTCATAGGGATTAGGTTTCATTTTTTTTATTTTGGAAAGTGTTGTTTATTATTTTTGTGATGTTAGCCTTTTTTTATTTTCTACAATTTTAAATTAATGTAATGTAATTTTTTTTTACATTTTTTAATTGTAATGTAGTATTTTTTTATTTTTTTGGATTCTGAAAATGGCAGGGTGGTGAAAGGATCCTGCCAACATTCCTTTGAGGATGTGTGTGCAACTGGCGACACAGACGGACGCGTTACAAATGCGATTATAGTATAGATGTAGATCACAGACATAATGAATATATAGACGTTCCATGGGAGTTTCATGGTAGTAACTTGTTTTTTTAATAGGGAAACATCACTGTGAGTTTCTAATTTTCAAAGCTCTGTCCTCAATGTTAGATACACCTTTTCAGCCATATCAGTCTCCCCAGCTTTTCAGTGGCGATATTTTGCATTTTGAGAAATCTAGTGAATGTACAGTAAAACTTATGCATTATTTGAAGTGTTACTACACAGAAACCATTTTTTGTTTTAGCGAATGCATAGTCTATGTTGTTTAAACATACTTTAAATACAGCCCCCTGGCCGAAATAGGAAATAACTGGCGATGTTGGAGGACCTTTAATGAAACTGAAACCCTATTATTTTCTATTATTTCCACCTCTTCATCAGGTCAGTGGACTTATGGGATTATGCCAATGGATTCAGTCTTTAGCCAAAAAATATATATTTCACATTTTTTAAGTTATCTACTATCTACTACCTGTTTTATGTATATATCCCTTTAAAAAAGGGCAAAATATAAGACAGCACTAATAAATAAATCAATTACACATATATAAATGTATTCACATATGCGAAAACATGACATAAAATAAGCGAGAAGTACTTATATAGAAATAATACTTGCACTGAAAGAGTCACAATGTAATCACTCAAGGAATGATGATCTCTCTCTCTCTCTCTCTCTCATTTAATAATTTAGGATACAAATAATACTGTGATGATGTATGTAGAAATCAAGTAACATTCTATATTAGTAGAGTAGTTTGGTTTTCATAAAAATCCTAAACTAGGGAGAATCCAAAACAAAGTCATTATCTCAAACCCATTATGTATCATAGTAACTGACATAGAGATAAGTCTTATTAAGGTGGTATCTTATAATTCTTTACATGTGATACACCTATGTTAATACTGTATATGTGTAAATTAATTTTAGACCATAAGAGAATTTCAGATTCAAGTGGGAGGCTAATGTGTGCGTAGGGGGAAAAGCCATTTGTGTATGTCAACCAATAATACAACTAATGTATGTCATAGTGTACCTATATGTGAGGCTCTGCATTCTATACCCACTGATGGGTTCTTAAATAATAATGTGCACATACTGACTATAAGGTCAATATTGTGTAAGGGGAGAACAAATGTATCAACAGTGACCCACATAAATGCCAAGATAAAGCTCTTCTCGGAGAGACATACCATGGAATCCATATGTGGACATTCAATGTGATATTAATAATACTAATGAAAACTTCCTCTAAGTAAACGATGCTCATGATATATCTACTACCGAGATAGCGATATTTCTAACACAATTTAAATTAAAATTAAGAATGCACCACCCAATGCAACTTATCTCCATGCCAAATTTTATGAAGATTGGTGCTAGATTTAGCTGTAGTTTTGTCCAAAAATAATTTTATGGCCATACTGAAAAAGTAAAAATTTCATGTTTGAATGAATCAAAAAGTACTGGATTAATGTGTTTCAAATTATCTGGTTTGTAGTAACTCACAATCCCAAAAGTGTCAAATTGCGGTTTAATTAGTATTTCCATAGAGAATATATAAGCATAATATAACAGGAGTCTCTGTCATTACAAGATGGGAACTATCCAATAGGTTCAGAGACTTTCTCTGCTTACATATAATCATACAGTAAAATAAGTGTTTATTTTACTTTGTAAAGCCTACATCAGGCTTAAAGGGCCACTACACCCAAAATCTTTCTTTCATGATTCAGATAGAAAATACAAATGTAAACAACATTACAATTTACTTCTATTATTTATTTTGCTTCATTTTTTAGATATCCTTAGTTAAAGAAAAAGCAATGCACATGGGTGAGCCAATCACACGAGGCTTCTATGTGCAGCAACCAATCAGCAGCTACTGAGCATATCTAGATATGCTTTTCAGCAAAGAATATCACAAGAATTAAACAAATTAGATAATAGAAGTAAATTAGAAAGATGTTTAAAATTACATTCTCTTTCTAAATCATGAAAGAAAAAATGTGGGTTTCATGTCCCTTTAATGTAATATTTACCCTACTTGAGTATATGCCATTTATTTTTTAATGCATTACAGTATTTAACTGTATTTCACAGCTAAATTCTAAATTCTAAACATGTGCAATCCAAATGTTTCCATACATAAAACATGTTTAGTGTTTTTGTAGGGTGCATGTTTATAGTGTATTTTATGATAAAATTCTAAGCTTTGCTAAAATCTCCATGACAGCAAATAGCAGGCACAAAATAGCTACTTAAACCAGGAGGAGGTAAATGGCTCCCTCTGTAGTCTGTAATTGGTTTGTTTTAGAACTGTAAGGAGAGGGGGGAAAGGTTTGAGTAGACACCACCAGAGTTTAACTAGGAACACATGGGTATCAGAAATCTGTACACAGCTGGGTTGGATGAATTCTACAGCCTATTAAACAGTCTTCAAATTAATCTTCTTTTTTTTACAACTTGGAATACCTGTATTTTTCCACCAAATTACTAGGAAAGTGGAAACAGTGATTAGGTGGAAAATATATACATTTCAAAGCTAAGGAAATGATATCTTGTCCCTTTTGTATGCTTCACAAGACTGAATATCTTAGATTCATATTGATAGGAATGCAATGTAATTTGTAAAATGCTCAGTTGCTTTTAATAAATCCCAACCCATACCAAGTATAGTTTTACTTGACTACTGAAACTGTTCCTGTTAGCCACAATGAACAGTAAAATATTTTTTCATAATCCTTTACACAATACAGATGAAAACAGTATGAACATGACAAATATAAAGTCAGTCTGCTTAGTAAATAAACTAAATACATTAATAATAATCATCATAATAAATGTGTAATACATGCAGAAATTGGTTAGTGTGAGCTGGGCATCATATGTTCCAGTACTTATGAGCATACAAAGTAGCATTGTATTGGCAAGGTTTAATTTGTTAATAATGCTTTGTAGTGCAGTCTGCTTAACTATTTGTCAGTCACGTGAAAAAAAGTTTCCAGACCATCTCAATCCCGTTAAAAAATTTTTTTAGTAGATCATAATAAAAGATACAACCATATGGGTAAAATCAATCGTTCAAGTGGTCACAGCATTCCCCTGATAGGCTAACGCATTTTGGATGGGACCATAATCATAGACTAAATTATCAGTGGAGTGTCGCTCTTTACATACTGTCACAAAGTGTCACAGCTGCCGGAAAAGCACTTAATATCCATCTAATTACTCTATGATAAAGGCAGCGAGAAACCTGTTTCTTCTGTAGTAATAAACATAATAATAGCAATTATGTGTATCACAGTAACTTTGCAGAATAAATACATTAATTGAAAAGTACCACATCTTCAATATGAAACACCCTTATTTACGTAGTAATCTCTCTATATACAGTATATAAATATATCACAATTCATATTGTGGGCCAAATATAAATATATGTATTCATGCATTATATGATTGCACTACATGTGCAGACTACAAATATTTAGCCCGGTAACGCATAGATTGTTCAGATAGAATGTTCAGATAGAATAATATAAGCACTATATACAGTATATATATATATATATATATATATATATATATACACACTGCTCCATAAAATAAAGGGAACACTAAAATAACACATCCTAGATCTGAATGAATTAAATATTCTAATGAAATACTTTGTTCTTTACATAGTTGAATGTGCTGACAACAAAATCACGCAAAAATTAAAAAATGGAAATCAAATGTTTCAACCCATGGAGTTCTGGATATGTCGTCACACTCAAAATTAAAGTGGAAAAACACACTACAGGCTGATCCAACTTTGATGTAATGTCCTTAAAACAAGTCAAAATGAGGCTCAGTAGTGTGTGTGGCCTCCACGTGCCTGTATGACCTCCCTACAATGCCTGTGCATGCTACTGATGAGGTGGCGGATGGTCTCCTGAGGGATCTCCTCCCAAACCTGGACTAAAGCATCTGCCAACTCCTGGACAGTCTGTGGTGCAAAGTGATGTTGGTGGATGGAGCGAGACATGATGTCCCAGATGTGCTCAATTGGATTCAGGTCTGGGGAACGGGCGGGCCAGTCCATAGCATCAATGCCTTCGTCTTGCAGGAACTGCTGACACACTCCAGCCACATGAGGTCTAGCATTGTCTTGCATTAGAAGGAACCCAGGGCCAACCGCACCAGCATATGGTCTCACAAGGGGTCTGAGGATCTCATCTCGGTACCTAATGGCAGTCAGGCTACCTCTGGTGAGCACGTGGAGGGCTGTGCGGCCCCCCAAAGAAATGCCACCCCACACCATTACTGACCCACTGCCAAACCGGTCATGCTGGAGGATGTTGCAGGCAGCAGAACGTTCTCCACGGCATCTCCAGACTCTGTCACGTCTGTCACATGTGCTCAGTGTGAACCTGCTTTCATCTGTGAAGAGCACTACGCTGACAGACACAGCACTCCTTCTTGCCACAGCTCGCATTGATGTGCCATCCTGGATGAGCTGCACTACCTGAGCAACTTGTGTGGGTTGTAGACTCCGTCTCATGCTACCACTAGAGTGAAAGCACCACCAGCATTCAAAAGTGACCAAAATATCAGCCAGAAAGCATAGGAACTGAGAAGTGGTCTGTGGTCACCACCTGCAGAACCACTGCTTTATTGGGGGTGTCTTGCTAATTGCCTATAATTTCCACCCGTTGTCTATCTTATTTGCACAACAGAATGTAAAATTGATTGTCACTCAGTGTTGCTTCCTAAGTGGACAGTTTGATTTCACAGAAGTGTTATTGACTTGGAGTTACATTGTGTTTTTTAAGTGTTCCCTTTATTTTTTGAGCAGTGTATATCTTCTAATGCATAGACTATAGTATATATTATGCAGAAGATGACAATAGTTTAAAGCACAAAATAAATACTTATACCTGATCTAGCCTAGAAAAATGTATTTCAATGTCTCTAATAATTGAGCAATTTACCTTACAGAGTATCACCTCACAGAAATATATAAATAAATAAATACAAGGATCCAAAACACCACTCTAGTATTTACTACTTTATTAATCTTATCTTAAGGGGGTCAGGTTGGATTTTCAATGTATGTTGAAAAATTATTTATATTTACAAAGGGTATACAGACAGGTAACATATAAATAAAAATCAAATGTAACATCATCAAAAAAAATTCTCCAAGAAAGGAATTATCTCCAAAAAAGGAGGGAGAGGCATAATTAGTGTTTGTTTATAATCTCTAAACATTACCTAATATATGATACATTTTAATATCACAAGGAAAACACCAGTCCAAGATTTTAAAAAACTGCATGTCAGATGGAGGAGAATGCAAGAGAAAAATTATTTCCAAAAGTTATGTATCCTTGTGGAAAACAAGTTCTCAACTTGAATATCCAGAACATCTCCTGACGATTCAATATCTTTCATTTGTTTCTACCCCCCAGGATTTTTTATTAATTCTATTGCAAATTTAAAAATTGTAACATTTTTCCCATGTATCGTAAAAAAAGTTTTTTGCTAGAGCCGACAGTCCCTTTGACACCTGATGTTACTCAGATGTTCTCCTATCCTAGAACTGATGTCCCTCGTAATGAGTCACACATATTGCATTCTACATAAATATATATATGACTAAATAAACAACATAGTCCATAGAGCAATTAAGGCAGTGACTGATCTCAAAGCTCTACCACGAGGGCTCCCACATCTATATGTGTTTTTAAATGTCAACCAGGAGCTGGTAGTAGCAGGAGCGGGTGGCACAGTGGGTGACACAAGATTACCTATAGTCTTGTTTTTCTTATATGAGAAACAGCAGCCCATATACACCCTATGTTTTAATTTCTCATCTTCTAATAGAATAGGTATGTGTTTCCTAATAATCGCTCAGATCTGTGAATATTCTTGGTTGTTCCTCGTCACAAAGGTAACCCCAGAGACCTCCCTTTTTCTTTTTTCATGGGTGTCATCACTGTAAAGTGAGGACCTAGATATAGTATCTATTTGTTGTTTAGCATTATTAATAACTGCCCTAGGGTAACCTCTATCTCTGAGTTGGTCTATCAGCATTTTACATTGTTTCTCATAATCTACATCACTAGAGGTACATGTAGAGGGTGATTACTGGATGCATGCAATAGGGCAGTTTTAGTAATAGGCTTCCTATAGGTAGTAGACACATCTCTTGAGTGGGCAATGTTAGCCTTTAATGTAACATCTAGATAATTGTTGTGTGAACTATTAAATTCCATAGTGAATCTTAGATCCACATTATTATCATTCAAGTAGTTAAAGAAATCAGTGGCCTCTTTCACTGTTCCTGGCCATATCAATATATGGTAATCAATATACCTTTTATAGAACACACTGCATGTTATCTAGGGATTCTTATCCCCATAAATGTGGGATGCCTCACACCAACCAAAAAATAGGTTGGCATACAAAAGAAACAGGTTTCTGTCTGCCTTTCACATATAGTAATTAGATGAACAGTATCTGCATTTCCATCAGCTGTATAACCTAGGGTTTTGACCAATCACTTTGTATGTAAGGTTCAACACTCTCCTAAAATTTAGTCTATGATTACGGCCCCATCCAAAAAAGCGTTGGACTATCAGGGGAATGCTGTGACCACTTGAACTGTTTTTTGTTTTGATGGTTTGCTTTTCAGAATATTACACATATGATTGTATATTTTAATATGATCTAATAAAGTCTGTTTTTAAAGGGATCGAAATGGTCTGGAAACTTTTTTCATTTCCCTCACATTCTATAGTAACATAATATAAAGCTGATTTAAATACTTGTTATATTTTTTTTCTCCTTGTAGATGTGGAGACTTCCTGGAAATAGATAACGTTAGAGAACCCTGTGTAATAGATTACTGTACTTTCCCCAGGCACCTCTTTTGTTACTACCTATTAAGAGATTTAAAAAAAAAAAATAGTTTTTTCCATATAAGGATTTATAACCTTTTTTCTGGTGACAATTTCTGTTTTAAGAGGCCCACCAAATTAGCTACTGACTGTAATGCCCGTGGTAGAATGTTGTATTCTGTATGGATTGTGACAAGCACTTATGTATGGATTTCCCTTGTTAGCAAAACAGAGATGTTTTGAGATCAAAGTTATCTATTGTATCTATTAAGCAGCTTTTTATCCTCATATATCAATATAAGATCCAAATCTGGTTCCACAAACTCTACACAAGAAAAGTCTGCAGCTAAGTCCTACCATCCAAGGGACCACTATTCCTCATAAGCCTCAGGCTAAATAAGGCCCTACCCTTTAAGGAGCCTGTCACCACCTTGGTTGCACTAGGATTTGAAGGACAACAACATCCAACTGTCTACTTTTCTTGTACAGAACTTCTTCATGATCTAACCCTCAGCCTGCAACCTTCCAGGAAACTCACCCGCTATGGATTGTCTTGTAACCCCTTACTCTTGCACCACACAAGACAAAAAAGGCCTTGCACCAGGGTCCTATACTAGCAACAAGGTATCAGGGAAATTTCTTAACGTACCCCAATAGGTATTACACTTGACTAACTGAGTAATAAGTCCCTGAGGGGCAACATCTACCTACAATAATCAGACTGAACATAAAGAAATGACACTCTTTAAGAGACTTATTAGCACATAAAGCAAAGAAGCAACAAGGTACAATTAAGGCAAAACAAATCAAAAATATTCTAAACATGATATGGCAGGATGGAGGAAAATTCTTCTCAAGGAAAATGAGGGAAAACATTCTGTCTCTTGTCCTTATATGCTCTCGCTTACCCATCCTTTCCAGGAAGCAAGCAAGCCCACACTGGACCTACTTGCTCTCTAGAGTAGCATTGTTAAATATCAACCTTTTTAGTCTTTCAACTGGCTTTTCAGTATATTTCAATTAAATACCATGGAAAATGATCTTTCATTAATGATGATGATATAAATATATATATATATGATGAAGCGCATGTGCCCATGCGTGAAACGCGTAAGATAGGAGCTCACCTGACATGTTGAAGCCTGCTCCAAAATAAACCCTTATTATTGACTTCAGGACTCAGCTTCCTTTCTTCCTCAATCTGTGTATATATATATATATATATATATATATATATATATATATATATATATATATATATATATATATATATATATATATATATATATATAAAATTGAGGGCCCAGCAATCAAAAAATTTTGGGAGAATTTTTCTGAGCGTCATATTGTAATGCATGTGTGCCTAGCATCCAGGGCTCTACATAAAGATCTCTAAGCTAAAATGTGCCTTCCTAAAACTCTTTTAGGGACCTGACAATACTGAGCAAAATTCTTAAATAATCTTGCCAGAGTGGAGAGATATAGATCATCGTCCCTGACACTAATATTTATTATTGAGTAGAAATTAGAACATTTCTATTTGCCCTGCTAACAGTCTAGGACCCACAGATATATGCAGGGCAATATGCACATGCTCTGTATATCCTATGAGGCAAACAGTACAGCGGCTGATTGTCTGTACTGCTCAGTTAGGGTCCAGTCATTTAGAAAGCCTTTAGAAAGCAACTCATTTGCCTGATGATTAGCTTTAAAGGGATAGTAAATACCTAGATATTTTAGTATAAAAGGTTTAGTTCAGCACACCAAAACATTGTAGTATTTTTCATTATTTATTTTAAATTGAGCATTTTCTAATTCTCAGAACTGGAAGCGTACCTTGCTGTCTTCTTAGGGCTAACCTTCTTATGTACTATAGCTTTCCCTAATTGGCTTTAACAGATAACAGATTGAAAAACAATGTGCTTAAAGAAACATTAAAGTCAAAATTAAAGTTTCACGATTCACAAAGAACAATTTTAATAAACTTTCCAATTTACTTAAATTATAAAAAAGTGCACAATCTTTTTATATGCACACTTTTTTGAGGCACCAGCTGCTACCAAGCATGTGCAACACTGCACAGTATATACCTATATGAATTTTATGATTGATTGATGGCTGTCACATGATAATGTGGGAGGGAAAATGGAATTAACTTTTAAATTTGCTAGAAAACAATCTACTCATTTGAAGTTAAAAATAAGTGATATCACATTTTTAATGGTCCTTTAAAGCTAACAATATTACTGCGGTTAGCCTGGGTTGACTCCTCCTAACGAGACAAGTAGTGGGTAAACTTTGGCTATTGAAAAAAACAATTTAAAAAATGTTTAAAAAAATATATAATTTGCTGATATATTATTTTATAGTAAGACAACAGAAATGTCTTGTAATTACAAGTTGTTTGCTGCCCCTTTAAGTCAATTTTTCTTCAGTGCTTTTAAAGAGAAAAAAAGATTTTAGTGTCCTTCCTGGAAGATAAAGAGGTTTCTGGGAATTTTATCTACTCTAAAGTACACAAATTAATAAACTCACCACTTCCTAAATAGGACACCTTCATAGTGGGAGAGAAATATTATATGTGTAGTTATCTATGTAGTAGATATTTGCTGATACTACAAGGTAGTACAATATAAAACAGTAATATCAATTAGCCAGTGTTTTGCAAGCAGCAGTGAACTAAAGCATATATTACACAATCCTTCTTATTTTTTTACCCACTTTCACATTATAAGATTGTATCAACCTTTAAAGTTTGCATTATGCAAAAGAAAGTTTAATCTAAATAAAGTAGGAAACAATATCCAGCATTTGACTAGCATCTCATTAAAGGGATACTAACACCACGTTTTTTCTTTCATGATTCAGATAGAGCATGCAATTTTAAGCAACTTTCTAATTTTCTCCTATTATCAATTTTTCTTTGTTCTCATGTTTGAAAAAGCAGTAATTAAAGGTTAGGAGCCGGCCCATTTTTTAGTTCAGCACCTTGGTAGAGCTGCTGATTGGTTTGCTACATTTAGCCACAAATCAGCAAGTGCTACCCATGTGCTGAACAAAAAATGGTCTGGCTCTAAAGCTTACAGTACTGCTTTTTCAAATCAAGATAGCATGAGAACAAAGAAAGATTGATAATAGGAGTAAATTAGAAAGGTGCTTAAAATCTCATGCTCTATCTGAATTATGAAAAATAAATAAATTGGGTTTAGTATCCCTTTAACACAATGCCATATTTATTCAGTTCTGAAATGAAATTTCATTCTATTTCCCATTTTGATAATGCAATTCATAATCTGAAATATCATTACTGAAAAAGTTATCAGTGACTAAAAACAGAATAAAATTATTCAGAAAGTAAAAAAAAACAAACAAGCAAAAACAATCAGAATATGCACTATTACCAACCATTTGTATTTTAACATCTATAGTGATATGGCCACTTTAAGATACAAGTTTCATGCACAGCACATTTGAAATTCAATAGATCTATAGTATCAAAGGTCTATTCTTGGTGAAATAGCTGTTATAGTTTGAAAAGGAAGGTTAGCGATGTGTTTGCCATTAAGTCAAATGCATAGAAGGAAGGCAAGCAAGATTAACTTTCATCCTCCAAACATTTAAACCATAGTTGTAGTCCCCACATGAAAGGCCTGCACATCTTACTGTCCATGTTGTAGGCTGTGAAATGGAGTTGAAATGGCTAAAAACATTCATAATAATATAGGTCTGGCATTAAAGGGGTGAGTGATGGACATCAAAAGCTATAGTGAGACGAGAACGCATGCACAGCTCAGGAGTTCAGTCTGCAACTTTTATTTTGTTCCCTTTGAAGAATGAAAATTGGAGGGGAAAAAAAATCAAACATTTTTGATATAAACTCTGACACTAAAATTGCAAGAGAGTGAGAGATGAAAAGCAGGCTATCTTGATTGTCTGCAAAATAAGAAAAGAGCACCGCTATAATCAGTGATCCTGAAATGCTTGTTCCAAGATTAGTGCTCTCAATAGGGAAGTGTATCGGAAAGGCTAGAGAAAGGTATTCATAGAAGAAAAGGATACTTTGCTGTGGAACAACACTTTTAAAACAAGTATATTTAAAGGCCTTGAAACCAGGAATCATACAAAATAAAAGTAAAAAAAAAACAGAGTACACGAGATATTTTTTTTTAGCAAGAATAAAATGCTTTATCACAGTTTCCAGTGATATATCACTAAGTCATTTATATTTATATAAATATGTTTTATGTAAAACAGATTTTCTATACATTTTTTAATTTCTGAGAAGTTTAAATTAACTCTTTTTTGTCTCCTTTAAATGCGTGTTCCTTAAGGCATTGAGTGAGAATCAATGTGCATGATGTATTCTTCAAAAACACTCAAGGTTACAATACTGACAATGAAACATCGGAACCTCATAAATTATGACTGACTTTTCTTGTTACAGTGATCAGGATAATTCACATGTGGGAGAATCAAGAATCTTAAACCGTTCTTTATAGTGATACAAACTAACAGATCTAAAGTAAGAATGAAAGGATAGGAGGCTTACGGCAGGTTGTATGATGCATCTGCATTGTGTATTCACATTCCTGGTGCACTGAAAGATGTCAGGGACAATTTGCACCAAATGTTTAAAGAACAATGGCCTGCAGCTGTTGACTTATTGTGTAGAGGCTATTGCAATTTCAAAACCCCTAGAAGCTTTCTCCATCAAGGTTTAGTGAGACAAACAGCCTAACATGCAGTATAAAAAATAAGATTATAAGCCATCTCTATTCTATTGCAGGTTAAGCAATATATGCTTGTCAAATTGAATTTTGCCTCCAAATAGGCTTATTTGCTATCTTTGTTAAACATTTAGAAAAAAAATAATATATATATATATGTATACACACTGTACTGTATATATATATATATATATATATATATATATATATATATATATATATATATATTTATATTACATTCAAAACAGATTTTCTTTTTATTTCATTATTATGTTTAGTTTAAATATTTTCACTTTTTTTCCCAGACTCTTTACAACCACATATTTAAAAATAAATTGAATCAAACCATATATTTTTTTAAAGTTACTATTTCGGAAGTTATAAAATGTTACCATAACAGAGTTGTTTTTCATTATTTAGTGTTTTCCTGTATCATCAATGAGTCCTAATGACAGCTTACCTTTTTAAGTGCAAAATCTGGTTTTGAAATTTCATGCCATATTTGACCAAAACACAATCATTTTTATAAACTAAAAAGTTTGACAAACTCTTTAACAATTGAGAGAGTTTCTGTAATACTATTATATTCTAAACATTTCAATAAAAATATAGATTCATAGATTCAAATGAAATCATTTAATATAGTTTATATTTGAGAACAGCAATACAGAACACAATCTTGTTACGTTTGATTTGTTTCTTTTAAAATAAAAAAATTGAGGGCAATACAATTCATTTTAAGAAACCAAAATTCTACTTTTTCTTTGATCTATTGGTGGTAGTGCTGCTAAATTTGTCCACTTGCACAAACTATCTTAATAGCAGAGAAATTCTGGATTGCTCTCTCTTCTTCAGGTAATTGAGACATTGACATGAAACAGACTTTTTACTTTTTAGCAGCCCTTTCTAGTGGTTTGCTACATATAAGCTTTTAGAGGTCAAAGCTGAATTCAAGCTTCAAAAAATATAATGATTCTTGAGTTTTTAACTTATTATACATTAGAAGCATTGAAATAAGAAATAAAATAAAATATTTTCAATAAATGCACAAATAATAATAATAGTGAAAATTTGGTAATAATAAATGAAATTTGGTTTTAGCTATCTCAATGTAAATTTAAACTTAAATTCTGGCAGATAATTTAACATTAGAAGGTTATTTATTTCTTTTCATTTCCTTTAAAAGGCTGCTTTAAACTATGAATTTACCTCTTTCCCTTTTTTTCTTTCCTTTATTTTTGATTTAGAATTAAAATACTGACATTGAATTTTTTTTTACAGTTTTGTTCTTGCTTGAAAATGCAGACAAAACAACACATTTTCTTAGGCTCCTGAGGAAGTTTTGATCATTGTTGTATGAGCTCTAATATAGCTCAAATTGTAAATTTCAACCGAACAAGGACATAGAGGGGAAAAGGACTCATTACCACAGCATTGAGTAAATGTTGGAGCAGGTTTATAGAACATGCAGATTGCTGAATTCATTAGAGCTTTTGGTGTTCAGAGACAAGGTCCAAGTAATACTGAGAATAACACAAACTAATCTTCACTAAACACCAATAGTTAGATAGCATAAAAGTCAACTCAGCAACAAAGAACCCCAAAGTAATCAATTCCCAAAACCCAAACTTACTATCTTCTAGATCAACCATACACTAAGCAGTCTCTTTTTTGCAACTGGAAGTTGTACACAGTCTCTACATAGTTGTGTTCTTCTCCTAGTGGACAACATTTCAGTGGTACAGAACATATTACCATCTTGGGAAAAAATAAGAAAAGATGTTGATAGATCCCACTATGTATCCAGGAAAATGAAGGTAGCACAGGGTTTAAAAGGCTAAACCTTTTATTTAGAGCAACATTTCGGGGCTCTTGCCCCTTTCTCAAGCTAATTTGTAACTGAAACACATACCCCTCTTATAGGGTCAAACATAAAAAAGGTAACCAATTACAAAGCAAGGGTGTGTTTAACAGGTAATGACATCATCACATATCCTGTGGAAAAAGAAAGCAACACACAATTTAACCTCTGACACCCCATGGCAAGAATTGGAAAACCTATTAAAAACAAATGCAGCAAGTTGCTGACCATATTATATAACTGTTGAAAAACATAATAACACTGACAATGATCTATGACCATATAAAATAAAAATAAAGATTTATAATGTTATTAGTGTACAATAAATGTTTCTCATATCAAGGGAAAAAGATCAAACTCTCTGTTTAACCCCTTGGGGTGCAGTGTATCGAGAAGCCAGATCCATTTGGCTTCCCGATTCAGGAGGTCCCTATGCCTGTCACCCCCTCTAAGCCTCTTGGGGGCACTATCAATTATCAAATATATTAACTGATTAGCCTGGTGACCCATCTCAGCAAAATGTGCTGGGACTGGAAGATGTAACATCTTATCATTACGGATGGTCGACTTATGTTGACAAATGCGGTCCCTTATCTTTTGTGTTGTCTCGCCAACATATAGTAGCCCACATGGGCACTTAAGCGCATAAACGACATAAGTCGAATCACACGTATAGTATCTTTTGATCTGGTACCTTCTCCCTATGATTTTTGTTTTATCACAAGTTTTTTTTCTTGTTAGAGTATCTCTTTGGATATTTGAATCAGTTGAAAGACTGAAGGCTCAAGGCATTGAAGGGAAACCAATGACTTAAACAGAATGATCTTTTTTATATTTTAAGTATGTGATGGACACTTGGGAGTTACCTCTTTGTTTCAAAAACTACTTGTTAACTTTACAACAAAATAACATCTCATCAGGAAGTCTTGGGCTCCTGGAAAAATATTATACTTTTTGATTCCTAAATGGTGTCCATTACAATGTTCTCCTTACCACCTGGCATCCTACTTGTGCAATTTTAAAGGGACACTGTACACTAGATTTTTCTTTGCGTACATGTTTTGTAGATAATCCATTCATATAGCCCATCTGGGAGTGTGTTTCTAAAAATGTATAGTTTTGCTGATTTTCAGACTCGTAACTAAGCCCCAAAGTTTTAGATGTATTCTGATGTATACAGACTCCTGGCTGTGTAATAGTTGATTTCATATGCAGGGGAGGGGGGGGGGGGGAAGTGTCTGCCTGTTCCTGATTTCCCAGTCCATTTCAGTGGGCGTCCCAGCATAACCTTATCAACAGTGCTAAACAGGGAGAATCTAAGTACGTTTTTAAAAGGTTTTATACTGGATTTTTATATCAGTATCTGTGCATATTCTTCTTTATAGTAGTGTGCATTACATGCAGTTACATGAAAATTGGTGTATAATGTCCCTTTAAGCTAGTCCTTTTTTCTGCAATAGGCAATAAACAATTTCCTTTACTGGAATACATTTTCAGGCAAATTAGTCATGATTTGTTGTCCTTCCACAGGTTATTGGATATACACACAAGGGATATTAACCCCTTCTTTATCACTGGATATATCTTATTTTATACTTCACAGACACCCTAAAACCTCTTTTGTTAAGCCCTACCATCTAACCTCTTCTCGACTATTAGCCCATTAGTTTCATTGTATTATAACCTTGGTGGGTGTACTATTTTCTTTTATTTGCATTTTACCAAGTGGAACATATTAAGCCTTTAATATTTCTAGCAAGAACAATTTATGGCAACTGACTGTCATACAGCCTCTAATATTATATTGTAATTTAGGTATCTACTTTTATTTTAAGAATAATATATATATATTATATATTATATATATACCAGTGTGTGTATGTATGTATGTGTATATATATATATAAAATTTGCCCCCACATACGCCAACCTATTTATGGGTTGGTGGGAGCTGTGCCACATCTATGCGGATGGAGGCCCCTTCAGGGAAAACATTAAACTTTACCACAGATTCATAGATGACCTGATCCTAATATGGGAGGGGGATGACGCCTCAATAGAGAACTTCCTACAATACATAGGAACTAATAAGATGGGGATTAGATTTACACATGAGTTAAAAAATAAGGAAATTAATTACTTGGACCTCACACTGCGGGGTAATAATTCTAGTGGCGAAATTGAAACCACAATATATAAAAAACCAATAACTAAGAATGCACTTTTACACGCAAGGAGAGAACACCCCAAAGAAACCTTCAGAGCCATAGCAAAGGGTCAACACATTGGAATAAAAAGAAACTGTTCTAATGAGGAAGACTATTTAAAAGAAGCAAATCTTCTAGACAAACAACTTAAAGAGAGAGGCTACAACAAACAAACTATAAAGAATGCACGCATGGCAGTGTCCACTAAGGTACAGGGAGACTTGATTATAACAAAACCTAAAAGGAAACCCAGATTTGATACAAATAGAATCAAGTTCGTTACACAATATTCACCTCAATATAACCAAATATGTAACATAATAAAGAAACACCTACCTATTTTGAAGGCGGACAACAGTCTAGCAAAAATAATAGACAGTAATTGTCTTTTTTCATATAGAAGAGGCAGAACGATAGAACAACTTGGCTACAATCTAAAGGTCTCTACAAATGTGGTTACAGTGACTGTAAAGCATGTAAACATGCAGACATAGGAAACACTTTCAAATCGACTAAGACAGGAGAAATACTCCAGATAAATAAACACTTAAACTGCAGAGACAAAGGGGTAGTGTATCTCATAGAGTGTAATATTTGCAAACTTCAGTATATCGGAAAACGGTGAGAGAAATAAGAAATAGAATTAGAGAGCACTTATCCAGTATCACAATAGACACAGAAAAGAGCAGACAAAGAGAGGACAAACTGCTACAGATAACTAAACATTTTATAGAGGTACACAATAGGAACACAACATCACTCAGATGGACAATAGTAGAAAAAATAACCCTAGATTCAAGGGGGGGAGATCTGGACAATATACTCAGTAAGAAAGAGGTATACTGGATGTTCCGTCTGAAAACAAATGTACCCTATGGATTTAATTCCAGGTTTGAGCTTATAAACTTTTGGAAATAAACCCATTATGCAAAGAACCCTAGTTAAGAAAGTAAAGGAATAGATATATAAAACACTAGACAACCAAGGGTTTAACTCAGAGCTCTGGAATTAATTTAAACAAATTTAAATTCATATAAATGTAAATTTAATCCTGTACATAACAATTTCGAGATGACATTAATATTTAAATCAATGTCAATAATTATGTTGACCTCGAATCATTGTTATATTTCAATCCACATCAGACTCCAGAAGCCTGCATTAACAAAGCATATACTTACATAATAAGTTTCTGGTACCCCATACCATACAATAGAGAGGAAATCATACAAACAATAACATTCAGGGGTTAACTGACAGAAACTAATTGGGCAAGACTGTTTTTAATTGGCCTTATTATGAAGTGTATATAGTTGTGCAATTACTGCACCAGATCAGAGGTCTATGAGTACGGCTCAACGGAGCTGAAACGCGTAAGACCTGACCTGATCTGATGCCCTTTTACTTCCCCTTGTTTTGTATATGCTTTTAAATATATACCAATAAAGTTACAAGTTTTAATCTACTCACGGCTGGAAATTCCCTTGCTTGTATTTGGATATATATATATCTCAAACACCACTGGCAGGAATGCAGCCCCAAACCAGGACAGACCCTCCACCATGTTTTAATGAAGGCCACAAGCACTCATTCTTCCATTTCTCAACAACTCTTCTTCTCACATATTGTCGATGATTGGACCCAACAATTTAAAACTTGAATTTGTCATTCCATAATACTCTTTTCCACTGATCTTCATTCCAATACCTTAGTCTTTTCACGGTGCTCCTTCCGAAAAAGTGTTTTTTTGGCTGCTACCCTTCCACAAAGACAATATCTAATCAAGCATCCGTAGACTGTAGAAGGTTCAACTTGGCATCCATATGAAGCTGGCAGATGCTGAGCTAGGTCCTTGCTGGACTTCTTCTTGTCTATCAAAGAAGCTCTGAGAAACTTCTCATCAGAATTCTAAATTTTTCTTGGAATTCCAGTCATTTTTTGTGTCATTGACCTCTCCTGATTCTTCAAATTTCTTTGTAACAGCTTGAATACCAAATCTTGATTATTCAATTTGCTGATTTACCTTTGAGAGTGGCCTTGCTTATGCAAAAGTATTATTTTATGTCTGTCAAATTATGTTATCTTTGGCATTTTGAATAGAATTATGTGATTGAAAGATGGTCTTATTAGATGCTTCCAGTTAATTAAACTCATACCACATGTATATGTAATGCTCAAGCATGTCTTGCACAAACCTGGTGTAATAGATCTTTTATACAGCAGTCATTTTGATATGACATAGTAGGACAAATACAGGTGTTATCAATGACGTTAATTAGGGTTCCATTCCATTAAGGTTTATGAGAGCCAGGTTCCTGTTATTGCTCAAGTGTAAAGGGAGGTAACACTAAGTACTTGCCACTTTAGCCTATAGAAGCTGTTTTTTTTAATATAACTGCATACAAATATCCTGTATTTGCTGGTTGTATTCTAATAAAGAGACTGAGAAATAATTATATATGGTCATTATACCATTGCATAAACAACAAATCTAATGGTTGCCTAAGATATTTGCATAGTACTGTAAACTTTTCTTACTTATAAATGATAGATACATAAAGTAATGGCATAGTGTGAATTTACTGGGTCTGATGAACAAAACAATCTCTCACTGAAAAATTGCCTACAGTGGGGCTTAAATATGAGGAAAAAAAAACTTCAAAACAGCTCAGCACATGGATGGAAATGGCTCAGCAGTTAAAGGTTTAGATTGGTCTAGGACTTTTTATGGGGTATATCTTTTCTTTAAATAAGTAGGGAAATTAAACTGCAACTTAAAAAATTAACTTTAAGTTAACTTATGTTATTTTAATTGGGGAGCAGTAAAATTACTGGTTTCTGCTGTTACTTAATACAAATAACTTGTGGGAAGGTGGGGATACTTTCTTCCTTCTTGTCAGTTAGACCTGTACCACAGAGAAGTTATTGTTGTTTTGCCATTCTTAAAGGCTTCCTGCCCTGAGGGATGGGCCAACTGCAAGGATTACATGGCACAAGCTAGTTCCCATCCGATAAATGACCTACTAACTATCAGAGTAAGACACAGTCCTAGACTCAAGACATGACCCTCCACCCCTGGAGCTTTTTCTTGATTGGCCTATTCATGAATTTGTTACAAAAATCCCTCTTGAAGAAGCCCGGCCGCTAACTGGGGGAAACGCGTCAGGGAAATAGACTGACAAATTGGTTGGAAGCGCCAAGGGTCCTGGTATCCTGCACTCACATCAGCCACGGATCTAACTGACATGGTATCCAGATTCACCTGTCAGTCACTTCTGGTGTAGCAGCACACGGCAATTACAATGAGACGGCTGTGAGAGTATTAAGAACTGAACCACCTACGCTCCTCCTAATTGCAGTTTTTATTAAATGTTCTAGTAAGTGCATATATATTTGTGTGTTACACTTTGTTATTAAACGCTTCACTTGAGTCCTGCCTTTTGCACCATTTCTTCTCTTCCTATATATACTATTCATGAATATGACACCTAACCTGTCAGAGGCAGGTACTTCATCCAGCACATTCAGAACTGTTGTGCAATCAAGGGAGGCTGAGCTTATTTTTTTTTTATTTTCATTTTACTTTCATATTATTATTATTTTTTTTCTTGACAGGTGAGGCCCTGCCTTCCCTAACTGACAAGAAATTTAGCAAGAAGTCTGTCTGAGAGAATCCTTCAGATTATACTTTTTTGAGAAGATTTGCAAATTATTAGGCGAAGACCAACCTTTTGAGAAGACACAAGTGCCTGCTTTGAAAGTAGTGTGCCCACAAAAGGACAGATTACAAGTGGAACAATATTTAATGCTCCTGTTCGAGTGTTAACTGCACTAGAACTTGTGATCCATAATATGTGATCCTAAGACCACTCTACCATCTTCAAGAAGCAGAGAAGAGGGGATTTTGGAGATCTTCGTGGGCTATCCTTCTCACTGTGCGGCACTTACCTCATAAGATTGGGGGTAAGGAAAGTAAGTAGGAACCCTGAAGGGGTCTGATTATCTTCCCTCATATTGACTCTGGATATTAATAAAGAACTGTGCTATTATCATCATTTTCACTATATGGACAAATAATATATTTTCCTGTTTCTTTAAATACTGGACAGTTATGAAGACCTATAAGGAGTCTAAACACACTCTATAAGGACGTTGTATATATATTTTTGTATATATTTATGTGTGTTACTTATATGTGATACTTAGACAATATACACATTGGTTTATGTGAAATCAAGGTATTTTCCATCAAAGCGCTCTTAGTCTTAACACACTTGAAATATATTCCTTTTTCAGTATTGAGTGTACTATAGAGGGCCTGTACACAATATACTTCATAGGTAGCAGTTGCTGTTGGGAATACTGTGTGTCCCCTAATTGAAATAACTAGCAAATAGACTATCCAGTGCTTTTAATATATATATATATATATATATATATATATATATATATATATATATATATATATATATATATATATATATATATATATATATATATATATATATATATATACTGTATATATATATATATATATATATATATATATATATATATATAAAAAAAAATATATATATATATATATATATATATATATATATATATACATACACACACACCCAAGACTGCACCAGGCAATAAAATTATTGAGAATGGCAGGACTGTTGAAATATGGGATCCAGAAAGTCTTGCCTTGCAGTTATCAAGGCAACACTTAATTAGCAGTCTCCAGCTTGTATTTCCCTGAATTAATTGGGTGAGGTTTAAATGAGCTGACACCTGCTATCATTAAATGTTATATTTGTTCTATATAGGTTGTAGGGACAAGAAAGGTATGGGTGAACAGTATAACTGTATTTAAAGGTACATTAAACTCAATATTCAATCTCCCCATAAAGGGTTAGATTACAAGTGGAGAGCAAGTGATAGCACATGGTACATTATTTTTTGTGTGATCTTGAGCTAAGAATAACAAATAATCTGATATTACAAGGGGATGGCTAAATATCTTAGCCAAAGCATCTAAACACTGTGGAAACTTTTTTAGTGCACCCTATAAATGTAATGGTTAGCACAGGGATAGCAATTAGTGCACTCATTGTGCTCATATTACAAGTGGTGAGTTAAGTTGTTGCACTCGAGCTCAATCCAAAATACCTCTAAAAATGTAGCACTTTTTAAGACCAAAAGTAAGCCATTATTAATAACACAGAACCACAAGAAGAATTTTATTTGTGCACCATCAGCTTAGAGTTTGAGAAATATCCAACAAGAAATGTATTGTTTTCCCCTATAGAAGTGAATTATGTGAAGGATTTGACTCACCCACCCTATCTGACATGCTAATGTTAGCGTACCCTACACTATTGCTCAAGTGATAAAATATACTGTAACTATGGTAATATGAGTTAAGAAAAGTGATTGTGCCCTATCAATGTTTATACACAATAGTGCTAACATTTTTCTGTACACTTGTAATCTAGGTCAAACTTATTCATTAAGAAAAATACAACAATATTGCAATATGTTTTTAATATTTATCTTGCCTGGTTTTGCTGCAAAATACACTTCAAATGTGTGCTTGTTCTATTCCAGCCAGAGAGGTAGGAGTGCCTCCATCCTACTTGTGCCTCCATCCTACTTGTGCCTCCATCCTACTTGTGCCTTCATCCTACTTGTGCCTCCATCCTACTTGTGCCTTAATCCTACTTGTGCCTCCATCCTTCTTGTGCCTTCATCCTACTTGTGCCTCCATCCTACTTGTACTTCTAACTTACTTGTGCCTCCATCCTACTTCTGCCTCCAACCTACTTATACTTCTATCCTGCTTGTGCCTATATCCTACTTGTGCCCCCATCCTACTTGTGCCTCCATCCTACTTGTACTTCTATCCTACTTGTGCCACCATCCTACTTGTGCCTCCATCCTACTTGTACTTCTATTCTACTTGTGCCTCCATCCTACTTGTGCCTCCATCCTACTTGTGCCTCTATCCTACTTGTGTTTCTATCATACTTGTGCCTCTATCCTACTTATGCCTCCATCCTACTTGTACTTCCATCAAACTTGTGCCTCAATCCTACTTGTGCCTCAATTCTACTTGTGCCTCAATCCTACTTGTGCCCCCATCCTACTTGTACTTCCATCCTACTTGTGCCTCCATCCTACTTGTGCCTCCATCCTACTTGTACTTTCATCATACTTGTGATTCCATTCTACTTGTGCCTCCATCCTACTTGTGCCTCCATCCTACTTGTACTCCCATCCTACTTGTACTGCCATCCTACTTGTGCCTCCATTCTACTTGTGCCTCCATCCTGCTTGAATGGACATTAAACTTCTGGTCACAACTGTATGTTTACTATTTACCATGCTATTGTTTTCCTCCTGTTCCTGCAGAATTTTTAAAGCTGTTTATTTCATTCAGTTATAGGTACCAGATAGTGAAGCTTTGCATCTTTATACAGGGTGTATTATTCATATACTACCAAACACATTTTCAAATGGGTGGGATGCTGTAACTGAGTCACTGGGTAACACTTGACCCCTGGGCCAAAAATTTCCCGTTTTCCCCTGACAGGTGCAGCCATCTTGAATTTTAGATATTCTCAGATCCTGTGACAAAAGCAACATGCACTTACAGATCAGTTATAGTAACTGCTCTTTAACAGTTGTGTTGTGTGCTTTAGTTTAGCTTGCATAATACAGACCAGGAGTGTTCATTTTTTTCAGGGTTCACACAATTTAAAAGTTAAAAAAGCCCTCAAGAATTTAGACCAGTACAGATACTGCAAAAAAGGTAAAGCTTCCACAGTGTATTATGCACGGTAAGCAAAAGCACAGAATATAGCTGTCATAGATCTATTAATGTGCACCATATCTGTCACAGAATAAGACAATATCTAAGTTCCAAGATGGAAGTGCCCAGTATGGAGATACAAAGCTTCACCAACCAGCACTGTTAAAACAAGAGTTTTATACAAGAGAATGACTTTGAAGAGGGCTGCCGGCAAAAGAGGAATAACAATTGCACGTTGAGTAGAAAACTCATACTCTAGTAAATTAGAGTATGTACTTTTTTTTAAAACTATAATGGCCCTTTCACTTCCCTTTAAATGCATCCCTTTTTAACTGTATTAGAGAAGGACTCACGCATGGGGTTTGCCTTGACATTGGCAGGTGAACTTACATGCTTTGGCCAGAATATTGCAGTAAACTCTCCTTTTCATGTGCATTTAGAGACAGGTAAGGGATTTAGCTTATTATAGCTACTGCTGCCTAGCATTTTGGACCAGTATTATTATTATTATTATTATCAGGTATTTGTAGAGCACCAACAGATTCCGCAGCGCTGTAAACATAGTCGGTGTACAGCTTTTGTAGGGGTCAAGTGGGTAGAGGGCCCTGCTGAGAGTTTCACTGTTGTAGTCGGCTCTTATGAAGCGATCTGTAAACAGCTGGGCCCATAGGTTTACAATCTAAGGGGTTCAAGGGGAAAGCAATGGCGTTAAGAAAGGTTAGTGTTGGTTGTATGCATCCCTGAATAGTAAAGTTTTTAGGGAGTGCTTGAAGCTGTTAAAACTAGGGGAGAGTCTTATGGAGTGAGGCAGGGAATTCCACAAGATGGGGGCCAGTCTGGAGAAGTCCTGTAAATGTGAATGTGAGGAAGTAACAAGAGAGGAGGAGAGGAGGAGATCCTGAGCTGATCGAAGGTGACGGGAGGGAGAGTATCTAGAGACAAGTTCTGAGATGTAGGGGGGAGCAGTGCAGTTGAGAGCTTTATATGTCAGGGTGAGGATTTTATGTTTAATCCTAGAGGCAAGAGGAAGCCAGTGAAGGGAATGGCAGAGAGGTGCAGCAGATGAAGAGCGACGAGTAAGGAAGATGAGTCTGCAGAGGCATTCATAATGGATTGTAAAGGAGCTGTGCGGCAGCTAGGTAGACCAGAGAGGACGGAATTGCAGTAGTCGAGGCGGGAAAGGATGAGAGAGTGGATTAAAATCTTGGTTGTATCTTGTGTAAGGAAATGTCTAATTTTAGCAATGTTTTTAAGATGGAAGCGGCAGGCTTTAGCCAAGGACTGGATGTGAGGAGTGAAGGAAAGATCTGAGTCAAGTGTGACCCCAAGACATCGGGCGAGCGGGGTAAGGGTAATGATGGAATTATCAACAGTTATAGAAATTTTGGAGGTGGAGACATTGGAAGAAGGGGGAAAATAAGGAGTTCAGTTTTGGAGAGATTTAGCTTAAGGTAGTGAGAGGACATCCAAGATGAGATGTGAGAAAGACAGTTAGTGACACGGGTTAGTGAGGAAGGAGGTAGGTCTGGTGCAGAGAGGTAGATTTGGGTGTCATTGGCATACAAATGGTATTGAAACCCATGGGACTTTATTAAGGAACCTAGTGACGACATGTAGATTGAGAAGAGAAGGGGACCAAGGACAGAGCCTTGAGGTACCCCAACAGAAAGTGGTAACGGGGCAGAGTTTGCTCCGGAGAAGGCTACACTAAATGTACAGTTAGTCAGATAGGAAGAGAACCACGAGAGAGCTGTGTCACAGATGCTGAAGGATTGGAGGGTTTGGAGCAGAAGAGGGTGGTCAACAGTTTCAAAGGCTGCAGACAGGTCAAGGAGGATAAGCAGAGAGAAGTGGCCTTTGGATTTTGCTGCAAGTAGGTCATTGGTAACCTTGACAATTGCTGTCTCTGTAGAGTGATGGGAACAAAATCCAGATTGCAGTGGGTCAAGAAGAGAGTTTAGTGTAAGGAAATTGGATAGACGTGTATAAACTAGCTTTTCGAGGAGCTTTGAGGCAAGAGGGAGTAGGGAAATAGGGCGGTAATTAGAAGGGGAGGTTGGATCAAGGGAAGGTTTTTTGAGGATAGGTGTGACCAGTGCATGTTTTAGAGATGAGGGAAATATACCAGTGCTGAGGGAGAGGTTGAAAATGTGTGTGAGTATGGGGGTGAGGGTAGAAGAGAGGGAGGGGAGTAGCTGTGAGGGGATGGGGTCGAGGGGACAGGTAGTGAGGTGGGAGGACAGTTTAAGGGCAGAAACTTCATCCTCATTAACAGGGGCAAAAGAGCTGCATTTTTGGATATTTGGGTTTTGGGTGATCGTGAGCTTTTGAGGGAGTGGGAGATTGGAAGTATGTTGAGAGCTGATTTCACTTCTGATGGAGTCAATTTTGTTGTTGAAGTGGCTTGCAAAATCTTGAGCTGAGAGAGAGGTTGTGTTAGGAGGTGGGGGTGGGCGGAGAAGAGTGTTGAACGTGTTGAACAGACGTTTAGGGTTAGAGGAAAGAGTAGAGATGAGATTAGAAAAATATTGTTGCTTATAAAGATTAAGGCCAGAATAGTAGGAGTTCAGGATGAACTTGTAGTGAAGAAAGTCGGCTGAACTCCGAGATTTCCTCCAATGTCGCTCAGCAGTACGGGAGCATCTGTGTAGGTATCGTGTCAGAGGAGTATGCCAGGGCTGAGGATGAGAGTGTGGTTTCTGAGCTAAGGTTGGAGGGGCCAGAGTGTCAATGACCGATGTAAGGGTGGAATTATACTGGCAGATAGATTGGTCAGGGCAGGAAAAGGAGGTGATGGATGAGAGGAGAGGTTTGAGGGAGCTAGCGAGCTGATGCAGATCTAGTGACTTAGTGCTTCTGTGAAGTTTGGTGTGAGGGGTAGAGGGAGGGGGAGTTGTAGGTAGGGAAGTGATGTTGCAAGTTAGGAGATGATGGTCAGAGAGAGGAAAAGGGGAGTTTGTTAAATTTGAAAGAGTGCATCAGTGAAAATCAGATCAAGAGAATGACCATCTTTGTGAGTGGGAGAGTCAGTCCATTGTGACAGGCTGAAAAAGGAAGTCAGTTGAAGAAGTTGTATTGCAGAGGAGGCATTGGGATTGTCAAGAGGGATGTTAAAGTCGCCAAGAATGAGGGCAGGGGTGTCTGAGGAAAGGAAATAAGGAAGCCAGGCAGCAAAGTGATCTAAAAATTGAGTTGGGGAGCCAGGGGGGCGGTATATGACTGCAACACATATCGAGAGGGGAGAGAATAACCGAATTATGTGAACTTCAAATGAAGAAAATGTGAGTGAAGAGAAGGGCTGTATTTGTTGGAAGGTGCAACGAGAGGAAAGTAAAATACCGACACCACCTCCTTGTCTATTGCCAGACCTAGGAGTGTGGCTGAAATGGAGACCCCCATGTGACAGTGCAGCAGTGGATGCTGTGTCTGAAGCAGAGAGCCAGGTTTCTGTAAGAGCCAGAAGGTTAAGAGAGTGGGAGATAAAGAGATCATGGATAGAAGTGAGCTTGTTGCAAACAGAGCGAGAGTTCCAGAGTGCACAAGTGAAGGGGGAGGGGTTTTTAGATGTAAGAGGAATGAGATTAAGGTTACCAGAGTTTAGTTTATGAAGTCTATTGAAAGGCACACAAGGATGTGAAAGGTTAGGAGGTTGTGAGGGACCAGGATTAGGGGAGATGTCACCAGCAGCTAGTATGAGCAAGAGGTTGAGTGACATGAGAAGAGAAGCAGATTTGCAGTAATGAGACTGTTGTTTGCCTGAAGTGAAGGGGGAGAGAGAGTGTTTAGGAATAAGTAGAGTTCATGAGTACAAAAGTAAGGTGAGTATAAGAGAGATGGGCTAATGAACAGTGCAGGTGGAGAGGGAGAAGGAGTAAGTGAGTAATGTAGTTTGTTATAGAGACAAGAGGTAGCAAAAAGGAATATGAAGATATTGAGCATTATTCTGAAAGTGGGAACCAAGTAAACACATAAGACACAGTATTACAGCAGCAGCAAAAGGATACAATGAGATACATAAAACATAGTATTACAAGAGTACTTGCCTTGTGTCTTGCCCCTTGCCCAATCCTTGTTCAATTCTTGTATAATTCTTAAAAATTAATGCCTCACTTATAAAATGTTCACTTTGAAAATGTGAACATTTGCTATTGTTGTATCAATTGCTCTGCTTTCTGGGAAGGAACACATTTTTACATTTCATCTAATTTCCTTTTAACTGTTCCTACTTATATTGTAAAGCGCGTTCTAACAAATAATGAATATTTTCATTAGGATTTTCCTAATAATGCGTCATAAGTAAAGTAAAATAAAAGCAAACGGCTGTAAAAAATGTGCTCTAAGATGCTCAGTTGCAATCTATTAGCATACAATTAAAACTGGAGCAGATGTAGTTCAACACATTCCTTAAGGGAGTCCATATTTTTACATATTTTGTAATAAGGAAACTGTCGCTCCCAGATGGCATCTTGTGATTACTGCTGAAATTCTTACTAGTAATACCCTAGAAAAAACAATTAATTGTAGACGATTTCACTGCTTTTAAGTAAAAACCTTTCTTTGAATGCTCATAAAAAAACTTGCCCAAAAAATAATTTGTATTGCGCCTTCAAATAACAAAATCTATTAACCTTAATAAGCAAAAACACCTGGCAACAATACAGTTACTACTTAGCAGCAAAGTATCCTTATCATCCATCGATGATAATAGGAAAAGTCACAATTCAAGAGTCTGCTTCACTTATTGCTCAGTATTTACTGCATGTTTTATTTGTATTTCTCATAGCATCAATATACAGATTTTCTTTCTCAATAACATTAAATGAAAAAGTTCTCTTAAAAGTTCTGTGATGCATTTATAAGAATATATATAGATTTTTTTTACTTTATGTGAAATATCAATGGTCTAGTAAATTTATGCCACAGTACAAGCAGTTTCACTGTTACATTTTACAAATAGTGTGCATTAATGTTGGTGAAGATATCTAGACACTTTTTTAAATGCACCAAAGTCTATTCTAGTCTTGCTAATCATTTTATCACATTGGTTAATTTGGTTTGATAAGATTAATTTTTATATTCTAAACATTCCCAGTCCAAAGATAAAAGCACTTACATGGTTTCAGACCAAATTAACTCCAGATTGTGACAACCAAATTACTCATTACCTAGTCCTTCCAAAAAATCCTTCAAAGGATAGAAATGTTAACTTTTAAATGCAGTTCATATAAATCACATTTTTTGCGATAATCTTTTGCTTGCAAAAAATGTGCTGAAACTGTTGTGTGATATCAGTGGTGTTTAGGGCATTCCCAAGTCAAAGATGCAAAATAATGAGTGCATTTACAATTTAGCTCTTATTTTCAACACACACAACTACTCTGTCACTGCAGTATACTATAACTAGTTAGCACTATCTACCAGAATTTTACCAACTAACTAATCAGAATATAAATGTATCCTTTGACAACCAAAACCAGCAATATATTATTTTGACTCCCCACAGTGCACTTGAGTGTCACGCCCAACTACATTTGCCACCCACTACAACAAGAATCCAACTAGTCCCTGTACTATAGTGACACCCAACTGCAAGCTATATTGTCAAAGAGCACTGCTGCCTATACCCAAATGCAGTTTTCTACCTTAATCCTTGTTCTAGCAAAGTTCTGTTGTTTCTTCATTTTTGTCTGAGGTCTTTTAAACCCCAAAATTGGGACTCATCAAATTATTGTAAGCCCTCAGTCTTCATCTTCAGCATCTCCTAGCAATAGTTTCTTCAGTAATCCTCCTCTTACTGGTTTAGGAAGAGGAGATCTCAAGTCCTAACATTAAACCCACTCCATTTTAACCCTGTTAACTGTAAAATACTTTGAGCTTGTATTACACAGTGAAACACAAATATTGCTTTTATAAAAGCGATATTTAGCATTCAATTTGTAATCTGGCCCTTTATAAATTAAAGGGACAGTTTTTATAGATTAAAAAAATAGATAATCTCTTTATTACCCATTCCCCAGTAATATTAATATGCATTTTAACTTGTATCTAAACCTCTGCAGACTGTCTGCTTTTTCCAGTTCTTTTGATAGACTTGCATTTTAGCCAATCAGCGCTGACTCATAAATAACTCCACTTGAGTGAGCACAATGTTTTCTATATGACACACATGAACTAGCAGTCTTTAACTGTGAAAAACTTTCGAAATGCACTGAGGCAAGAGAAGGTCTTCAAGTGCTTAGAAATTAGCATATGAGCCTACCTAGGTTTAGCTTTCAAAGAATACCAAAACAAGAAAATTTGATGATAAAAGTAAATTAGAAAGTTTTTTTAAAATTTTACACCTTATCGGAATCATGAAAGTTTATTTTTGACTAGACTGTCCCTTTAAGATGAAATTTGCCACACGTGTAGTTAAATGCTGTACTGAGTTATTGAAGGCCCATGATTGTTTTGTGGTAAATATAAGGATCTTTAGCTTCAAAAGATAAGGAAAACAATAACATGTCACCTCAAAGAGGATTAAGGTTGTAAATTACTTTTGGCTATTGGCCCTCAGAGTCTGGCGCTTGGAGGAGGGCACAGTAGTTTAAGCCCCTCATACCTTATTACAACCACTAAGGATTTAGTTATTTTGCTATATTTTTCTTAAAATGTATATTCCAATTCAGAGAAAGTATTTTATCAATGTCAAGTGTAGATAATATAGTTGTTCAAATAAAAAAAAAATGTATATTACATATTAAAAGGATTAATTTACTTGAATTACAGGATTGGAATAGTTATTAAAATATTAGGGCCTAGATTCATGTGGAGCATAAAAACACTTTATTTCAGGTCTCCAGGTGCACTACATTTCTCAGCGCTATTATATGTTGGCCTTGAGCACAACAAATAGCTCACCATTTATAATATGAGAGATTATAGTGCATCCTGTGCAATCCATTTAATGCACGCTAATAAAATGTTGGCTGCAACATTTTCTGGTAATTATTTTTTTTTTTTTAGTCCATTGACAGATTGGGCACTATTCTTAGATATAGATATTGGTAGCTCTCCATTGTAATCTAGGCCTCAGTGTTTTGCTGAATAGGAAATTTAGTCCTCAACCATAATCTATCAGATGAGGCCTTTTTGGCTATTTTTCTGGCTGAAAATGCCACTTTTCAATTTGATGTGATCACAATAATGTGCTTTCAGCTCTTTCCCCAACCTGCCTACATTATTGAACTCCTAAACAGGAACATGCCTTTGTGAATGCGAATTAGTGTGCCTGAAACCCTAGAGGAAAGTGTAAGTGTTAAATAAAAAGTTTCACCAAACACAACATAAATACATTAAAATAAACTATTACACTCATAAATACACTTTCTCATTAAAATATTTAATATAAATATTATATTTTTTTTCTAAAGGTTAACCCCTTAATGACCACGACGTACCCTGTACATTGCTGGTTGGGTTGTTTTTCATTCCATAATAGAAGGGGTCTCGCTGCAGGGCAGGGCAGGGCTATTATGAACTCCCTCCCTGCTGCTGGCATCCTGGAATAGCGTGGTGTCAAAAAGCAATCCCCTCTCAAAGACCAGCAATGTACTGGTATATGGTAAATGACAAGGCATTTGACTGGAAATATATATATATGTCTAAATATGTGTATGTTATATATACGTATATATCAATGCAGGATTCTTGGAAATTCATTGCCGTATTGTATTATATATCTGTAAAAATGTATGTCCATGTATGAACTTTGCATCGTTTTTATTCTGCTTTTATTTTGTTAATTATTTGTTTTATTGATTGTGAGATTTCTCATTGGTTTTATTAAATGAATATATCTAGATCACGAGTTATGAGTGAAAAAGCATTGTTATGCTTCATAACGCTGCTTTTCCCCTAACACCGCTATTACGAGTCTTGTAGGTATAGGTGTACCGCACATCTTTTTGGCCGTCACGCAACGTCAGTACCGCACTTCTAATAAAATCCTTTTTCAATGGGACTCCCATAGTGCCGGTATTACGAGATTGCCTAGGAGGCCAAAAAGTGAGCGGTACACCCTATAACCACAAGATCCGTACCGCCATCTAAAGTCAGCAGATATGAGTTTTATGTTACAAAGCTGTAGCATAAACCTCATAACTAAAGTGTTAAAAAGTACACTAACACCCATAAACTACCTATTAACCCCTAAACCGAGGTCCTCCCGCATCGCAAACACATTGCCGCCACAAAAATATTAACCCCTATTCCACCACTCCCCGAAATCGTTGCCACTAACCCCTAAACCACTGCCCTCCCACATCTCAAACACTATTTATATATTATTAACCCCTAATATGCCATCCACCCACAATGCCGCTATAATAAACCTATTAACCACTAAACCGCAAGCCCCCCACAACGAAATATACTAAATTAAATTATTAACCCCTAAACCTCTGACCTCCAACATCACTAACTCTACATAAATATATTAACCCCTAATCTTAACCCTAATGTAACCCTAAGCCGAACACCACCTAACTTAAAGTGTTAGTAAACCTAAAAAATAATGTTATATAATTCTGCACATAGTGCAGAATTATGTAACATTATATTAGTGTATAACATATTAGTGTATTTAAAGGGACAGTAAACCTAAAAAAATAATGTTATATAATTCTGCACATAGTGCAGAATTATATAACATTATATTAGTGTTATCATTATAAAACCTTATTTCCCCTTTGAATTTTTTTAAATATGACAGGTTTTCAGACCCGCTCTCTGCGCTCTTCTGAGTCGGTCTGTTTTTATTACACAGCACATCGGGCCAGCTGTATAGTCACAGTCCGGCTTGACCACGCCATAACACTAAGTGCAGCTCGCTCCTGCTGTCAGACAGAGCAGGATCGAGCTGCACTTAGTGTTATGGCGCGGTCGGGTCGGGCTGTGACTATACAGCTGGCCCGATGCGCTGTGTAATAAAAACAGACCGGCTCAGAAGAGTGCAGAGAGCGGGTCTAACCTGTCATATTTTAAAAAAATTCAAAGGGGAAATAAGGTTTTATAATGATAACACTAATATAATTTATATAATTCTGCACTATGTGCAGAATTATATAACATTATTTTTTTAGGTTTACTGTCCCTTTAAATATAATTAAAATAAATCTAAATAAACCTTACAATTATTAACTAAATAATTCCTATTTAAAACTAAATACAAACTTACCTGTAAAAAAAAAAAAAAAAAACTAAGCTAGCTACAAAATAACTAATACTTATATTGTAGCTATCTTAGGTGTTATTTTTATTTCACAGGTAAGTTTGTATTTATTTTAACTAGGTAAACTAGTTAGTAAATAGCTATTAACTATTTACTAGCTACCTAGCTAAAATAAATACAAAGTTACCTGTAAAATAAAACCTAACCTGCCTTACACTAAAATTTAACATTACAATAAAATGAAATAAATTAAATTAATAAAATACTAAATTACAAAAAAATAAACACTAAATTACAAAAAATAAAAAACTAAATTATCAAAAATAAAAAGGAATTACTCCTAATCTAATAGCCCTATCAAATTAAACCCCCCCCCCCCAACATAAAAAAACCCTAGCCTACACTAAACTGCCAATGGCCCTTAAAAGGACCTTTTGTGGGGTATTGCCCCAAATAAATCAGCTCTTTTACCTGTAAAAAAAATACAAACACCCCCAACATTAAAACCCACCACCCAACCACCCCCCCCCCCAAATAAAAACCTATCTAAATAAACCTAAGATAAACATTGCCCTGAAAAGGGCATTTGGATGGGCATTGCCCTTAAAAGGGCATTTAGCTCTTTTACATTGCCCAAAACCCTAAGCTAAAAAAAAAACCCCACCCAAAAAACCCTTAAAAAAACCTAAAACTAATCCCCGACAATCCCCTTACAGTTATCGAATTCCGGACATTCATCCTCATCCAGCCAGCAAAGTCCTCATCCAAACGGAAAGAAGTCTTCATCCAGACAGCATTATCTATATTCATCCATCCGCTGGAAAATGAAGGTTCCCTTTAAGTGACGTCATCCAAGATGGCGTCCCTTACATTCCTATTGTCTGAAAGATTTCTATCAGCCAATAGGCATTAAAGGGGAAAAAATCATATTGACTGTTGCAATCAGGACGGCAGATTAGTGGTTAATAACATTATGTAGGTTGCGGCGATGTCGGGGGCGGCAGATTAGGGATGTTTAGACGTGGTTTTTATATTAGGGTGTTTAAACATAACTTTTTCTTTCCCCATAGACATCAATGGGGCTGGGTTATGGAACTTTTGTTTCTGCGATCGCAGGTGTTAGGCATTTTTTTTGCCGGCTCTCCCCATTGATGTCTATGGGGAAATCGTGCACAAGCACGTCAAAGCAGCGCTTGTATTTGGGTGCGGTATGGAGCTCAATGCCACCATATCGCCCGTACAAGCCTGCTTTTTGTAAACTTGTAATAGCAGCGCTATAAGGAGGTTAAATAATGCCGCTTTTGTGGCGGTCGTTAATTTCCCTATAGCGCTGAAAACTCGTTATCTATCTGATAATTATTTATTCTTAAGCCAGATACTGCACATATATTTAGCTATATCAGATAATGATTGCTGTGTTTGTGAAAAGAAAAGGTCTTATATATAATTACTGTCTATCTTTTAGGATCATTTGGAGGAATCTTTTTCTGTGGAATTATATGAGTATCTTTTTAGCACAGTAAACATTAAGTTTGTTGTGATGTTCATATCCTTCACAGAGGAACTCATTCTACGTGGTGGAAGAGGAACAGATTATATTAGTTGCAGATGCGATGAAAGGTACACATAGTTATGAATTCCACAACTTCTGCATTGCGGGTTGTGGTGAGTTTTTTTCCATGAGATGTTATTTTTATGAATCCCTACTATATAACATAAAAATATATATATTTTTAGGTTCAGTGTAAAAATAGTATTTTGAAGCCCACATGTATTTTTGTTTTATATTTACGTTATTGCTTTATCTTGTATTTGAGTAGTTAAAATATGCCAGTTTAAACCATCAACTGTTGTTGGTATACTCACAAGAAAATACCCAGTTACAACTACTTACCAGCACATAGTAGTCATAGCACATTTTAGAAGAAAACCTTTTTACAGTGTAAATGTTTCTGGGTAAAGCATATGTTTTTCCCATGTCAGTCTCTCATGTTTACAAGTAGGGAAACAATATACAAGATTCAGCTATAATATTGGATGTCTTCTTTCAGAATTATGTGCAAAAACGTAAAGGACCATTAAACAGAGTAGAATAATCATCAAGTGCATATAAATAGACAATGCAAATGCACTTAGGGCTCGATGATTGAAAGCTCTCTGGGCTGGCGAGATTACTAAAGAATGTTCGCCAGTCCTTCTATTTCCCTGGTGGAATGATCTAAAGTCACTTTTGACTCTGAAAACAGGGTGTCTCGCTAAGGGCGTATACTGCATTATGTGCACAACAAAATTCGTATTTTAAACATGATACAAAACAAATATTTGAACCATTCACACAAAAATAAGCAGGAAAAAAATGTATTGTTAAGGTGCATCAAAAACTGTAACAAAATTCTTCACCAAAAATTGTATGTTAAAAAAAAGTTAAACATATATGTAATTTACACAGGAATAAATCAAATTAAATATGCACAGCGTAAATCGTAATTGTAGTACACTGGATGTGCAAAAATCACACAGAAATTTGAATTTATAAATACAAAATGCACAGCGTAATTGTTGTTTTTTTCGTAAAATGTGCTGAACTTTGGCGTTTCATAGGTGTATATGAAAATGTCTCTCTAATCCCAGTGTAATTCAATAAAGATTTTTGCACTGCAGATCTCACAGTTTTTTCTCGCTAACTAAAAGTTGCAGAGCTTTTCTCAAAACACTCAAAATAATTATAACCCTAATAGATACACATATATACGAAAATATAGGCGAATATAAGATGCTCAATGCAGAAAGCAGTGTAATGTGAGTTATATTAGCTTCAGGATTTTAATTTTAATGTGCTCCCCCTGCTCCCTGCTAACTTAGCTCTATGGAGCGAAATGTCCCTATCCAGCGAGCTCCAATACTTTTAATAGGAGCCATCTCGCCACTCGCAGGGACCCCTTTTTTACAATCATTCCACTGGGGCAGCCTTGGCGAGAGTCAGTGAGAAAAAGTGGCTTTGAGCAGGCGAAGTTTATATCATCAAGCCCTTAGTTTGAATTTCAAATGAGTGGTAGATTTGTTTCTGACAAATTCTAAAGTTAGTTCAATTTTCCTTCCACTACATCATATGACAGCTACCAGCCAATCACAAAATGCATATACCTATATTCTGTGAATTTACATGGTTAGTAGAAGCTGGTGCCTCAGAAAATATTCATATAAAAAGATTGTGCACATTTAGATAATGAATGGAAGTGATTTTTTTTTTTTTTAAATTGCATGTTATATCTGAAAAGTGAAAGTTTAATTTTTAAGTTAGTGTCCCTTTAAAGGAACATAGTTCTCAAAAATGGTCTGTCATGTATAGGAAAGAATGCAATTTACATTTGTACAAAAATATTTTCCCCTGAAAAAAAATTATTAGCAAAACAGTATAGATATATAAGGAAGCTAATACTGCAGAACTTCCTAGTAATCCTCATTGGCTGACAAGGGCAAGTGCCTCTGTTTTACTGGTGTAGAAGGACATGCCTCTGTGCTTGTGACTAGTAAACTAATTTATTCAGGACAGGAGCATACATTTAGAAAAAAAAATCTGAAATACATTTTTAGCTTGAATTTAAGGACAATGTTTGACACAAAATATGAAACAAAACAAGTTCTATGGATATACTTGGAAAGTAATTACATGAGTGATTTTAAACATACAGAACAGTTTATAGTAATTGAAAGCATTTTAAAATAGACTTTTATCACCCTTTAAATGTTTTTCCTAATTTGCAAATAACAACAGATCATTCAACTCTAGTGTTGTTATAACTCAAATAAACTTTTTTTTTTTTACCTTAAAGAGAAGGTATGTAAAACTAAACTGTTTCCACCTGTTTGGGAGGCTTGCATTTTAAGCAGGGTTAACTATAGAGCACCATTTGGAAATGGTTTATAAAAATGCTTGAATACTCTTGGGGAGGCAGCATGTGCATAGTGTATCCTGCCTTGTGGTTTGTTGAATGCTTCAGAGCTTAAACTGTATCTCAAAGTCAGTCAACTGGGATCAGGGGAGAAGATTGGATAACAATTTCACTAATCAAAACAATTTCAGGAATATTATTGAGCTTTAAAGACGTTTTGCATTTATACCAGGGTATAGTCACAACAGTCGTTGAATCAAATTATAAGGGGAGAGATTTAAACACATGTTTTGAGCAGACTCTTGGTATTTACATGGCAGAAATTTGTATTTTTTGTTATAGTTTATACAGCAAGTAGAGCAGAATATCCCTAAGCCCAATAATAATTCAAAAGACAATTTAAGCAAACCCCTGCATGTCTGTTTACTTACGTGGCTGTCTCAAGTGTGAAGCTTTTTATTCTTTCAGTCTACGGTTTGTACAACCAATCAGGAGTCATACTGCCCATTCCAGAAAAATCGATATTTTCTCTACAATAATTCTATATCTCTTACTTTTATGTACATATATGTGTATATATAGAAACAAAGGTATAGAGATATGTATTAAAATAGCAATAACTTTTTACATTTTTTACATTCAACTTGTAATATGAGCCCCAAAAAAAGAGCACTATTTATTTAACTTAAAGGGACAGTCTACACCAGATTTTTTATTGTTTTAAAAGAAAGATAATCCCTTTATTACCCATTCCCCAGTTTTGCATAACCAACACAGTTATATTAATATACTTTTAACCTCTGTGATTATCTTGTATCTCAGCCTCTGCAAACTGCCCCTTTTTTCAGTTATTTTGACAGACTTGCAGTTTAGCCAATCAGTGCCTGCTCCCAGATAACTTCACGTGCACGAGCACAGTGTTATCTATATGAAATACGTGAACTAACACCCTCTAGTGGGGAAAAACTGTTAAAATGCTTTCTGAAAAGAGGTGGCCTTCAAGGTCTAAGAAATTAGCATATGAACCTCCTAGGTTAAGCTTTCAACTAAGAATACCAAGAGAACAAAGCAAAATTGGTGATAAAAGTAAATTAGAAAATTGTTTAAAATTTCATGCTCTATTCGAATCATGAAAGTTTTTTTTGGCATAGACTATCCCTTTAAGCGGTTTGAGCATTTTATAGTGGTTTATTGCTTTATTTTCTTTGTGAAAAGGCAAGCACAATGTAAAACTATTTGTAATGCTACAAATTTAAAACCCTGGCATAAAAGTTTCACAGGGGTTGTGTTAAGTAAATAATTACACATTTAGGGCTATACTACAAGTGTCGCACTAACCGTTATGTGCAAAAAGGGTGTTTATCACGGGTGTTTGAGTGCATCGTGTTTTTTACTTGTATTACAAGTGTGAAAGTAAATGTGATCTTTTGAGCTCATTTGAAGTTAAAATGCGTCAGGTTAACGCAACCTCAGAGTTCTGGTTAACTGTTTCGCAAAACAAAAAAGTGTCACAAAACACATCAAAAATACATTACAGGTACAGTTACACTCACAATAACAACATGGTGCATTATCTAACAGAAATGCAGGGGTGCTAATATTTTTGGCCATGACTGTATATATATATATATATATATATATATATCTGTATATATCTATACTTGTATATTTTCATATTTATATATAGGTATAGATATATATATATATATAATGTAGAAACAAACATGGAAAAGCACTCTCACCTCCTCTACAGCTTACAAGGGTGACAGGAGCAAAATCTTAATATAAATAATCCAAAAGATCCGCACTTACTGGATTTTCAAGTGTAGCAAAATGTATTAAAAAATAAGTGACGTTTCGGGGAGCTTACTCCCCTTCCTCAGTTTGAGCGTACCTGTTGAATGTTTGATAAATTGGGAAGAGGGTCAAATAGTCGAATGTGAATTTGAAAAATCTGGAATGACGCAAACATCGATCTGCGTCGGATTGAGATCGTGGGAGCGTATATTACATCACACATTTCAACAGTTGACTATGTTGATGCTTTGTTAATTATGGCGGATTAAATTTGCGTTGAATATGACGTGAGATTCAAGCGGATTCCATCGTATTATCAGTTAAAGCTTTGATAAATTGTCCCTTTAGACTGTGACTGGCATCTTGATTCTGCAACTAATGTAAATTAATTTATGTATCTTAAATTCTCCAATATTAAGTCATTTTTCAGTGTGCATTGCCTTTAATAAGCTGGGAAATTTGTGTCCACACATTTTTTCCTGGTAAAAATCTGCCATTTTTAGTTGTGTTAAAAGCAGCTGTCAATATCAAACTAACATACGTATTGAGGCTTTATAATCTAACCCATATTTACCCATATTTACATTGTCAGTTGGATCTGAACTGTTTTGGAGAAAGTTGATATCCTATCAGAGAATTTGGAAGAGGTTGCATTACATTCTATTATTTCTGTGTATGCCATAGCTTGATATTATCCCCTTGTGGACAATAGGCTGCTGTTAAATGAAAAGGATTCTACAGATTTCATAAACCAATAGAGCACATCTGAAAAAGGTTTACATAAAACAATGTGTAATTCTTTCCCTCATATATGCAGTGCTCCAGATATATAACATTTTCTGAAGTTTGGAATTCATTTTTTTCTTCATGCAAACCAAAAGTAATTACTATCCTGAATAAATATTAACTGAGGCAACTGTGATTTTTTTTTTTTTTTTTTTCGTTCTTCCATTAACTGTGAAAGAAAAAAACCTCAGTTGGTAAGATGTATGGACAAAACATTGCTGATTTTGTTTGCCCTGAAGAAAAAAGCAGTAGAAGCTGCTGAGGTTCCTTCTATCAGCACAGCCACATGTTCTGACAATGTCCCTCAGGGGAACATGATCATGTCAGTTCAGAAACCCAAATAACCTTCTTGGTTAGAGGCACCTCACTTACTAAATATGTCAGTGATACCAAGCTTTTGGCTGTTTGTTGTCATCTCAAGAAGGTCAGAAGGCATTGAAACACAAAGAATAGGGAGAAATTAGACAACAAGTATATTTTGTTTGTTTTGGGGAATTACAGATTTTATTTATTTATTTATTTTTTACTTCAATATTTTGTACTTAATGTCTGTACAAAAATGATTCCCTTAAACATACACAAACAGTACAAATATTAAACGTGTTTTATTAGAGCTAATAGAATAAAATATACACATTTTTAGGCAAATATAAAGATGTAAGAGTACTTTCTGGCACATTGGGAATTACTGACATTTTTTAAATGATGGTGTATGCCATTTAAAAAAATCTGCATCATTTCTCAATTTGTTTTGTGTGCATTTGCCATATACAGTTTATTTAATTACTGCTCATCTAATACTTGAGATATCTATTATCTATCTTTGCTGATTATTATTTACCAGTGATCACACTTTCTTCTAATGTAAATGTAATTTATATTTTACCGTATTAGTGAGAACTTGTGGTGCAACGAAAGCATGCAAGGGTTAGCAATATGTGTCAAGAATATAAAGTGTCCGTCATACTGAGCCACTGGCTTCATTTCTTGTCAAATATCACTGAATACCATTTTCATACTAATTACTTGCTTATTAACAGAAAAGATTACTTGAAAAATGTATAACATACATACAGGGAGTGCAGAATTATTAGGCAAGTTGTATTTTTGAGGATTAATTTTATTATTGAACAACAACCATGTTCTCAATGAACCCAAAAAACTCATTAATATCAAAGCTGAATATTTTTGGAAGTAGTTTTTAGTTTGTTTTTAGTTTTAGCTATTTTAGGGGGATATCTGTGTGTGCAGGTGACTATTACTGTGCATAATTATTAGGCAACTTAACAAAAAACAAATATATACCCATTTCAATTATTTATTTTTACCAGTGAAACCAATATAACATCTCAACATTCACAAATATACATTTCTGACATTCAAAAACAAAACAAAAACAAATCAGTGACCAATATAGCCACCTTTCTTTGCAAGGACACTCAAAAGCCTGCCATCCATGGATTCTGTCAGTGTTTTGATCTGTTCACCATCAACATTGCGTGCAGCAGCAACCACAGCCTCCCAGACACTGTTCAGAGAGGTGTACTGTTTTCCCTCCTTGTAAATCTCACATTTGATGATGGACCACAGGTTCTCAATGGGGTTCAGATCAGGTGAACAAGGAGGCCATGTCATTAGATTTTCTTCTTTTATACCCTTTCTTGCTAGCCACGCTGTGGAATACTTGGACGCGTGTGATGGAGCATTGTCCTACATGAAAATCATGTTTTTCTTGAAGGATGCTGACTTCTTCCTGTACCACTGCTTGAAGAAGGTGTCTTCCAGAAACTGGCAGTAGGACTGGGAGTTGAGCTTGACTCCATCCTCAACCCGAAAAGGCCCCACAAGCTCATCTTTGATGATACCAGCCCAAACCAGTACTCCACCTCCACCTTGCTGGCGTCTGAGTCGGACTGGAGCTCTCTGCCCTTTACCAATCCAGCCACGGGCCCATCCATCTGGCCCATCAAGACTCACTCTCATTTCATCAGTCCATAAAACCTTAGAAAAATCAGTCTTGAGATATTTCTTGGCCCAGTCTTGACGTTTCAGCTTGTGTGTCTTGTTCAGTGGTGGTCGTCTTTCAGCCTTTCTTACCTTGGCCATGTCTCTGAGTATAGAAACATAGAAACATAGATATTGACGGCAGATAAGAGCCATAGGCCCAGCAAGTCTGCCCGACCTTACCTAACAGTATAAACTTATCTAGTTCGTAGGATAGCCCTATGCTTGTCCCATGCTTTTTTTAAAGTCCCCCACAGTGTTTGTTGCTACTACCTCTTGAGGAAGTTTATTCCATAAATCAATAACTCTTTCTGTAAAGAAGTGCTTCCTCAAATTACTCCTGAATCTACTACCCTTTAGCTTGAGCTCATGACCCCTTGTTCTTGAATTTTCCATTTTATGTAAAATACCCACAGCCTCAGTTTTACTAAACCCTTTAATGTACTTGAAAGTTGCTATCATATCACCTCTTTCCCTTCTCTCCTCTAAGCTGTACATATTTAGGTCATTGAGCCTATCCTGGTAAGTTTTATTTTTTAGACCATGTACCATTTTGGTAGCCCTCCTTTGCACAGATTCAAGTTTGTTAATATCCTTCTGAAGATATGGCCTCCAGAACTGCACACAATACTCAAGATGAGGCCTAACTAATGATCTATAAAGTGGCATAAGAACCTTACTATTTCTGCTGCAAATACCTCTACCAATACATCCAAGCATTCTGCTAGCCTTACTCGCTGCATTACTACATTGTTTACTAAGTTTTAAATCATCTGAAATAATAATTCCCAAGTCCTGTTCCTTGTCTGTAACAGTCACTAAAGTGTCATTGAGTCTGTAATTAACATTTGGATTTTTCTTCCCTAAATGCATTATTTTACACTTTGCTGTGTTAAACTTTAGATCCCAGTCGTTTGTCCAATCCTCCAATTGTTGTATATCACTTCTCATTTTGTCTATGCCCCCTGGAACATCCACTCTGTTGCAAATTTTTGTATCATCTGCAAAGAGACATACTTTCCCCTGTAGCCCTTTGCTGATATCGCAGATAAATATGTTAAACAAAACAGGCCCCAGAACTGACCCCTGAGGAACACCACTAGTAACAGCCCCCTCTGCTGAATGAACTCCATTTACTAAGACACTTTGTTTTCTGTCCTTAAGCCAGCATTCCATCCAGTTCACAATTTTTTAATCTAGACCAAGGAGATATAGTTTGTGAATAAGTTTATTGTGTGGGACGGTGTCAAATGCTTTGCTGAAATCTAGATATGCTACATCAACTGCTCCTCCCTTGTCTAATATTTTTGTTACATAATCAAAGAAGTCAATTAGATTAGTCTGACATGATCTCCCTGAAGTAAAACCATGCTGATTGTGGTCCTCTAAATTGTTTGTCTTTATGTAAGTCATAATTCTGTCTTTTAAGAGGCTTTCCATTAATTTCCCTACTACTGAAGTTAAACTAACTGGCCTGTAGTTGCCAGATTCTTCTCTACTGCCCTTTTTATGAAGAGGTATTACATTTGCTATTTTCCAATCATCTGGGACAGCTCTTGTTAATAGTGACTGATTAAACAGATCAGTTAATGGGACAGTTAGCACTGATCGAAGTTCTTTTAAAACCCTTGGATGAATATTATCAGAACCCACTGCCTTTGTAACATTTATTTTTGATAATGCTAACAAAACCTCATCCTCTGTAAAAAGATTACTGTTAAGCTTGTTTCTATTTTGCGTAGCATCCCTTAATGTAGACATTGTATCTTCACAATCTTTAGTGAAAACAGAACAGAAGTAATCATTGAGACAGTCTGCAATCTGCTTATCTCCTTCTATAATTCTACCATCAACTGATTTCAATTGTACTATTCCTACCTTATTTTTTCTTCTTTCACTGATATATCTAAAGAATGTTTTGTCCCCATGTTTTACTGACTGTGCTATCTTCTCTTCTGCATGAGCATTAACCTTCCTAATTAACTGCTTAGTCTTTTTTTGTTGGAGTCTCCATATTTTCATATCATCATCTGCTTGTGTGTGTCTGTAATTTTTATAAGCTATCTTTTTTGTCTTTACAGCATGTGCTACTTCTTTGGAAAACCAAATTGGTTTCCGCTTTCTTTTACTTTTACAGACATGTCTAATACAGTGTGCGGTTGCATCTAAAATGGCACCTTTCACAAATTCCCACTGTTCTTGAACCCCTGTAATAAGAGTTTTCCCCTTTAAATAGTTTTTTAGGTATTCTCCCATTAATGAAAAATCTGCCGTCCTAAAGTCTAAAACTTTTGTTTTAGTCTGGGTGGATAGTTCCTGAACATGAATACTAAACCAAACAGATTGATGATCACTGGATCCTAAGTTCTCACCTACAGACACATCTGAATCTGTATCACTGTTTGTAAGTATTAGATCTAATATAGCTTCCTTACGAGTTTGTTCCTTGACTAATTGTTCAAGTGATTCCCCTAGCAGAGATTCAAGAATATACCTGCTTCTAGCCGATCTAGCAGAAGGAATCTTCCAGTCTATCTGGAGTATTGCACACCTTGTGCTTTTGGGCACTCCAGTGATGTTGCAGCTCTGAAATATGGCCAAACTGGTGGCAAGTGGCATCTTGGCAGCTGCACGCTTGACTTTTCCCAGTTCATGGGCAGTTATTTTGCGCCTTGGTTTTTCCACACGCTTCTTGCGACCCTGTTGACTATTTTGAATGAAACGCTTGATTGTTCGATGATCACGCTTCAGAAGCTTTGCAATTTTAAGAGCTGCATCCCTCTGCAAGATATCTCACTATTTTTGACTTTTCTGAGCCTGTCAAGTCCTTCTTTTGACCCATTTTGCCAAAGGAAAGGAAGTTGCCTAATAATTATGCACACCTGATATAGGGTGTTGATGTCATTAGACCACACCCCTTCTCATTACAGAGATGCACATCACCTAATATGCTTAATTGGTAGTAGGCTTTCGAGCCTATACAGCTTGGAGTAAGACAACATGCATAAAGAGGATGATGTGGTCAAAATACTCATTTGCCTAATAATTCTGCACTCCCTGTAATGTGGTGTTAGGCAATACAATATTTGAATGGTGACATATTTAGCTCATGTGTTCCCCTGGGCACATAGATACCGGTTCTCCCCACTCCACTAAATTTATAAAAATGCTGCCAAATTTCACACAATCCAGCAGTTAGTTAGGAACTCCTTTGTGACAGACAAACGAGCACAGAGAACAGTGTTAAACTACTTTCTGCCATTCAGTGATTGAAAACCTTTTACACACAGAGCAGGAATTTAACTGGAGTTAGATGCACTGATAAGTGATTTAAATATTTACACCCAGTAACACACACAGCAAGAATATAAACTTCATAATGTCAGTAACACACAGATAATAGGGATGTAACCCCTATAATACCAGTAACACATGCAGTGTTGTACATAGCCGGCATCACATATAATACATTCAAATTTAGAGACATTAAACACAAAGGGGCCTATCTATCAAGCTCCGTACGGAGCTTGAGGGCCTGTGTTTCTGGCAAGCCTGCAGGCTCTCCAGAAACACCAGTTATGAAGCAGTGGTCTAAGGACCGCTGCTCCATAACACTGTCCGACTGCTCTGATGAGGCGGACAGAAATTGCAGGAATTCAACCTGATCGTGTACGATCGGGTTGAATGACACCCCCTGCTGGCGGCCAATTGTCTGCGAGTCTGCAGGGGCGGCGTTGCACCAGCAGCTCAAAAGAGCTGCTGGTGCAATGCTGAATACGGAGAGCGCATTCAGGGATGTCTGTCAGACCTGATCCGCACTGTCGGATCAGGTCCGACAGACATTTCATAAATAGGCCTCAAACTGTAAACTACATGATTAGGAACCTTCATATATATAAATAATTTTGCAATGAAAACTGCAGCTTTATTTTGTCAAATGAGTATATTGTTTTATGTTTATTCTTTTCACTAATTTCCCTGTCCCCAGAACAAAAGAAACCCTGCTAACCAATCACAAACAATTATTCGGATCTAGATTACAAGTGGCACCCTAATATTAGCGCATGCCTGATATAAGAATATTGGGGGCAAATTAATTTGCGCGCGTATTAAAAGTTGAAAGTAAACATAAAATTTAACGTGAGTCGGGTTAGCGTGACTGAAGACCTTGTGTAAATGATTAGTATAAAGCAAAAGTTGCACCAAACACAACATAAATACACTAAAACAAACTGTTACACTCAAAAACACTATCTTAAAAACATATATTTAAATATTAATAAAAATGTTTTATAAGGGTTCGAAGGTATATGGTATACCGCCAGGTATTTGACTGCAAAGGAAGGGAGAGACCTTGACATGGTCCTGGGCTTGAACCTTGGGTGCCAAATGCAACTGACTCTCCCATTTCTGCTTTTGAACATTACTGTGTACCTGCTGGTGAGTGCCAGGTTTTCTGTGTGTTGTGTTGATAATTTTTGTAATATTTTCCTATGGGCCTGTTACCCAGGCAGCTCAGGAGTTAACTGCCTCAGTTGCTGGGAACTGTACAGCTGTCTGTCAGTGTTCAGGGCTGTGGAGTTTACAGTTCCCTAGGATGTGTACCTAGTCCAGTCTGAGAGAGCGGTCCATTCATGTGTTTTGTATATACTCAGGGGACATTACAAAGACCTGTGTCACCCTGGGAGGATCATGGAGAAGTATGCATTGTGTGGATGCTGGATAGGGTCCTAGGAAGGGAGACACCTTGACATGGTCCTGGGCTTGAACTTTTGGTGACAAATGCAACTGACTCCCATTTTTGCTTTTAGACATTACTGTGTGCCTGCTGGTGAGTGCCATGTTTTCTGTGTATTGTGTATACAGTATATATATATATATATATATATATATATATATATATATATAATATATATATATATATATATATATATATATATATTTCTTGCATCCATTGCATGCACTCACTTGTATATGTTTCATAAGTTGCCCAGGTGACTCCTCAAAACTATTGATAAAACATCAGGCACAAAGGAGGGCACTCACGGATCTTTACATCATCCAAACTTTATTCTAATTTCATAAATCACATCAAATACAAGTGGACATTCCGGCTATTATTGTAAGCCTTTTTCAAGACAGTCTTAGAGTATTTCAGATGCATCGTCTCACGCCACCATTCCTTGTTAGTGTATTTGATGTGATTTATGAAATAAAGATAAAGTTTGGATGATATAAAGACCCGTGAGTGCACTCCTTTGTGCCTGATGATATATATATATATATATATTTATGTTAATATTTTAAATATATGAAAAGATATATAGATAAAGGTATTTACAGATATATATATATATATATATATATATATATATATATATACATATTTAAAATAAAAATAACATCATGCTGTCTGTGAATAACATTGGAATGTTAAACATTAATAACTCCTGTCGGTTAAGCTCAAGTGATAAGTGTTTTTTTCTTCTGCGCTCTCCCTTAAAGTCTATGGCGAGAAAAAGTTAGCGTGATCGCGATATTCAAAGTCCTGAAGTTAGCACCCGTTGGGTTTAATCTGTGCACACAACTTTTACTCTCAATTTGCAATACCCGCACTAACCCGCACACGCAATAAGATTTCTTCTAGCAGTGTTTACGTTTGAGCAGTAGCTCTAAATAGCATGCCACTAGCCCATAGTGATTTAATCCCTTTAAGATCATGAAGACATAAATAGTGGTGATTTAATCAACACAGTGAAGGGACAGCCCCTAAAACATAGTACCTTCCACAATGAAGAAACATAACCCCATACAGCTAATATCTCATGTGGTGCACCACATTAGGACCCCTTTCAGCCAATGACCCAAACAGTGCCATGATTTATCCTACAAATTTATAGTAATACATACATAAAAAAAGATGGAACCCATTACCAAGAGAGAAACAAACCCTCTAGCAGCCATTCCTTTGATATCATGTGGGGATAGGGCATACATGATTCCTTCCCCAAGAAACAAACTTTATACTCATAACCTTCACCCAACAAATGAATCTCCTTGCTGAGTGCATGAATTTGATTTCACATGTGACCTGTAACTTAGATAAATGCTACAAATTTCATTGTTTACTTCTGACATAGACATCCATTTGTCAATCACAGAGAAGGAGTCTGCTCTCTTCCGCAATGGGTGCATGACAGAATCATTTATATCTGGGTGGGTTATGTATGTACATCAGGTGCTGGGGGTAACAATTGGCTTTCTGTACAATCAGCTTCTCTAGGCATGGGCCTTGTCTGTTTATGTCTATATTTACCCATGCAATATTTTAAACTTTATGATACGTTTATAATAAAGTGCTGTATTGTTTCTCAAATATTTCCTACTCTCATTAAGCATCAGTGTGTATTTGTTTGCAGTTATCCTAAGGGGACATTGAACATCTCTTGTTTTTGTGTAAAATTTTTGTGTGTCCCAAGCTCCTTATAGATTCCAAAAAGCAGCTATGCAATTACGCAGTAGAGACTTGTATGTATAGCTAGCCATAATTGGCCTCATTTAAGGGCGATAAGACAGATATACTCACCAAGGTTTTAAAAATGTTTCACAAACATTAAATAAAGTGGTCATTTCAAATACTTTTGAAATATTTATTTTGTATGATGTTCTTTTGCAATGCAGTACTTAATTACTGATATATACTATGCATATAAAAAGTTTTTCAGCAAAAAAGAGACATATGTACAATAACAAGTGGTCATGAATTTAAGAGTGCTTGATCCAACAGTAATATATTTTGTACTTTACACAGAGGTAGTAGATATGTGAAATACACATCCAGAAGAAGTGGTAGGGTAATCAGTTATGCACTTCTTATACTTAAGGGTATATGAAGGATTAATTTTACACTTCAGATAGGAATACAGACATGACTACAGCAGACTCCTGATTTTTATCTGGCTTCAAATCTTTATGTCATCCTTGACTAGAGTCTTAGTGACATCTTATTATTATTCTCAATACTTTTAATAAATAATTCCCAAAGGTTTGTTAATTAAAGCTGAAACATTTTGTATTTGCTGAAAGAGAATATTAAGAAGCCTTTTGATTGAGTTGTATCATTTTAAAATTCTCTCTTTTTTTTGCAGGCTTTGTTGAACCCAAATAGGGTGGAAGCACCATTCTGAACCGCATCCAGCTTTCTCCCTACAGGCACACTCGGAAGGTAAAATAAGGAAAGACTTAAACTTCACAATTTCCAATAATGAACAATCATTACTCAAATTACACCAAGCACTGATTAGGTTTAAAGTAATGAAGAAAACAACACAATCAATCATCATCAAGTCTAAGGAAGTAAATCTGTAGGACGCACAAACAGCAGGTGGTGAGGGGCAACAGCTCCACCTATAGGCTTTGACATATCACTTGGATATTTCACAATGTGATAGACTATATGCTGCTGAAGTTCCAATGAAACATCTTCAGTTGAACAGCCCAAGGCAAAGCAAGGATTTCTCTTACATGATACACTTTCTTTACTATTTTTTCACTAACAGATGACACATTTATATTAATCACTCTTGGAAATAATAAGGTTATTCTTATTGCTATTATTATTATTAGTGTTATTATTATTGGAGTTATTGTTATTGATAATAATATTAATAACAATAATAATAATATATGCACGATTGGGAAATGATTAATCTCAAAACTTTAGTTTATTCTAAGATATTTTGTTAGAATACATAGTTAAGGATTTTTATAAATAATTTTAGAACAGTGAATTATAAGGTACATGGTTGATGCAATTGTATTTTACTTTATAGTCCAACTGGAATTAGATAAGTCAGATTTAATTATTGAGGACTATTCCAGAAGAGACAATGAGGCATATTTAACAAATGTCTGTCGGACCTGATCCGACAGTACGGATCAGGTCTGACAGACATCGCTGAATGCGGAGAGCAATACGCTCTCCGTATTCAGCATTGCACCAGCAGCTCACAAGAGCTGCTGGTGCAACTCCGCCCCCTGCAGACTCACGGCCAATGGGCCACGAGCAGGGGGTGTTAATCAACCCGATCGTACTCGATCGGGTTGATTTCCGGCGATTCCTGTCCGCCTCATCAGAGCAGGCGGATAGGGTTATGGAGCAGCGGCCTTTAGACCGCTGCTTCATAACTGGTGTTTCTGGCGAGTCTGCAGGCTCGCTAGAAACACGGGGCCTCAATCTCCATACAGAGCTTGATAGATAGGTCCCATAGTAAAGTTATTTGCATCATTTTTGTGGGGTTTCAAAATGAAGGTCTCCAAGTCATCAGAAAACCTGGTTATGTCATTTTTGAGTGGCTGTGCACTGTGTTAACTCCTCTGCAACTTTGCATTGAGAGAACTTGACAGTGATCTTCCCATCTATTAAAAATTACCCTTAGACAACTTTTTGTAGGATTGTTTCACTTTTCTCTTTTAGTAGCCTTGGCCTCCTTAAAAGCTATTTTAGGGGTTGATTTACAATCCTTTAGAAAAACTTATCTAAAGGTTTTCAACAGAAAATCACAATTAAAGTCTGGGGATTTTTTATAGATAAATCATTGGATACGTTGTTCTAAAAGAATGTCATCGTCCCCTTGGTGTTTTTAAAATGTCATATCATGGCTTTTTGAGCAGCATCTTTTTAGGCTACTTCTTTAGCACAAGCTTAGTTCACATTTTAATAAGCACACCTTTATTTTTTCTTTCATTTTCATACATGCTAAGTTGTAACTTGAAGGAAAACATATGTTCTCTTCACGCTCCTCTTTTTCTTTGGATTACATTTTTGTTCATGTTCATTATGGGCTAGATTATGTGTGGAGCGGTAGTTTGCACTCACGTTCGAGCGTCAAAACTGGAAGAAGTATTTATTTTGTGCTCAGAGATTCACGTTCGTGTTACGAGTTGAAAGTAAAAAGTTCATAATGTTGGGGGAACAACTAGTCTTCAATGGAGCTGAAAAAGTTGGAAAAAAATCTAACACCCACAAGTCACGCAAACACGATAGCAGTTACTTAAAAAACACAACATAAGAAGATAATATTGCATGTTTCATAATCCAATGTTCTGCACATAGCAGAATATGTTCTATGTATTCTTAAAGAGATATTTAAATATATATCTGATGGATTTTTGCACAAATATATATTTATATCTATATATATATATATATATATATATATATATATATATATATATATATATACTTGATTATATATACAGTAGGTACAGATATATAAAGATATATATATCAGAATATCTATTTAAAAATACTTAGAACATATTCTGCTATGTGCAGAACATTGGAATGTATAATATTTACAGTAAATACATAGTTAAAACCTTTATCAAATATGAATATTGCATAAATATGATTTTACATATGATTTTACTTGACTGCAAAAGGGCTCTAATGAACTTATATATATATGTCTATATTATATTTGTATACATATATATTTATGTATTTATTTGTGTATATGTATCTGTAAATACACATATAAGTACACATGTACACAAATATATACATATATATATATATATATATATATATATATATATATATATATATATATATATATATATATATATATATACTCAATGTCCATAGGGCACTGCACGCACTTTCTAAGTTTAAAGCTGCCCGGGGTGCATTCAATCAAATGCATACAAATACCAGAAAATAGGAGCGCACTCGCCGGGTCTTGAACAAGAAATAATATTTATTTAAACAAAGTGACGTTTCGGGGTGGTTAGCCCCGTCCTCAGACCATTACAACAGTTAAAATAGAAAGCAGACATTTATACATTACCCTCCACCATCACCACGTACTACCGGAAGTGCCGCCGGCGTCCTGCAGAACTTAGTGTGCAGGTCCGCCGGTTGCCCTAGCAACCCAGATATACAACTCTGAAATGGAATAAAATGGTTTTAAAAAACACAAAGTATACCTGCCATATAGGTGATTATATTATTTATCATTCTATAGGAGTGTTTAATAGGCTATATGTGGCTAACTGTTTGTATCATTAATGTACGCCACCATGTAAACATGTACCCGGTTGTCAAGGCAACCGTTGTAATGGCATTCAACCAAACAGAACCTCAAATCCTCAATGTATGCAATAGCGGTGCTTAATAGCATAGTAGAGTCATATACGAACTATTGGTATACCTAATTGTGACTGTTCTATAGCTAACTCCCCATATATAGCAATTCCCTTAAGCTATAAACATTTAATATGGGACTATATTAGGGCTAAGACAATAGTAAAGTGTCACTATTATATTTATCTTTATCATTTGGCATATAAGCCAAAGACATATTTTTGACTAAATCACCTTATAAGAAACAATGCCAATCCAATTGTGTGTTTAACCCCTTGGGGGATAAGGTCCCCAAGTTGTAAATCCACCTGGACTCTTTTTGAAACAGAAGATTGGCTCTATCACCACCCCTGCTGAGTTTAGGTACGTGATCAATGATCACATAGCTCAAATCACTAACAGTATGGCCGCTCATCGCAAAATGCCTAGCAACTGGCTGCTCAGATTCTTTCTCTCGAATTGCCAATCTAATGGCGGCGCGATGGTTGGCCATACGTATGCGGAGGGTGTCTACCGTCTTGCCCACATAAAAAAGGCCACATGGGCAATGTAAGAGATAAATGATGTACTCAGTGGTACACGTTACTCTATATTTGATTGTGTACTTTCTGTTAGTATGGGGATGTGTAAATGTCTTGGTATTACTCAAGCCACTGCACGTAGTGCAGCCAAGACATTTATAACAGCCCACTTTTGGAGATTGAAGCCAAGTAGTCTTCTTATAACTGTCCACTGGATCTACTTTGACTAGGGAGTCCCTTAGTGATCTTGCTCGTCTGTAGGTCACTCTTGGGGGTCCCATAGTGGTGAACGGCAATGTTGGATCACTCATCACTATGTCCCATCGATCTCTCACAACTCCAGGTATTCCCTTCTTATCTGCAGTGTATGTAGTTAAATAGGTCAGACGATTTTCCGTCTCCAGGGGTTTTCTTGTAACTGGCGAGTCTGCAGGCTTGCTAGAAACACGGGGCCTCAAGCTCCATACAGAGCTTGATAGATAGGTCCCATAGTAAAGTTATTTGCATCATTTTTGTGGGGTTTCAAAATGAAGGTCTCCAAGTCATCAGAAAACCTGGTTATGTCATTTTTGAGTGGCTGTGCACTGTGTTAACTCCTCTGCAACTTTGCATTGAGATAACTTGACAGTGATCTTCCCATCTATTAAAAATTACCCTTAGACAACTTTTTGTAGGATTGTTTCACTTTTCTCTTTTAGTAGCCTTGGCCTCCTTAAAAGCTATTTTAGGGGTTGATTTACAATCCTTTAGAAAAACTTATCTAAAGGTTTTCAACAGAAAATCACAATTAAAGTCTGGGGATTTTTTATAGATAAATCATTGGATACGTTGTTCTAAAAGAATGTCATCGTCCCCTTGGTGTTTTTAAAATGTCATATCATGGCTTTTTGAGCAGCATCTTTTTATTCTACTTCTTTAGCACAAGCTTAGTTCACATTTTAATAAGCACACCTTTATTTTTTCTTTCATTTTCATACATGCTAAGTTGTAACTTGAAGGAAAACATATGTTCTCTTCACGCTCCTCTTTTTCTTTGGATTACATTTTTGTTCATGTTCATTATGGGCTAGATTATGTGTGGAGCGGTAGTTTGCACTCACGTTCGAGCGTCAAAACTGGAAGAAGTATTTATTTTGTGCTCAGAGATTCACGTTCGTGTTACGAGTTGAAAGTAAAAAGTTCATAATGTTGGGGGAACAACTAGTCTTCAATGGAGCTGAAAAAGTTGGAAAAAAATCGAACACCCACAAGTCACGCAAACACGATAGCAGTTACTTAAAAAACACAACATAAGAAGATAATATTGCATGTTTCATAATCCAATGTTCTGCACATAGCAGAATATGTTCTATGTATTCTTAAAGAGATATTTAAATATATATCTGATGGATTTTTGCACAAATATATATTTATATCTATATATATATATATATATATATATATATATATATATATATATATATATATATATATATACAGTAGGTACAGATATATAAAGATATATATATCAGAATATCTATTTAAAAATACTTAGAACATATTCTGCTATGTGCAGAACATTGGAATGTATAATATTTACAGTAAATACATAGTTAAAACCTTTATCAAATATGAATATTGCATAAATATGATTTTACATATGATTTTACTTGACTGCAAAAGGGCTCTAATGAACTTATATATATATGTCTATATTATATTTGTATACATATATATTTATGTATTTATTTGTGTATATGTATCTGTAAATACACATATAAGTACACATGTACACAAATATATACATATATATATATATATATATATATATATATATATATATATATATATATATATATATACTCAATGTCCATAGGGCACTGCACGCACTTTCTAAGTTTAAAGCTGCCTGGGGTGCATTCAATCAAATGCATACAAATCCCAGAAAATAGGAGCGCACTCGCCGGGTCTTGAACAAGAAATAATATTTATTTAAACAAAGTGACGTTTCGGGGTGGTTAGCCCCGTCCTCAGACCATTACAACAGTTAAAATAGAAAGCAGACATTTATACATTACCCTCCACCATCACCACGTACTACCGGAAGTGCCGCCGGCGTCCTGCAGAACTTAGTGCGCAGGTCCGCCGGTTGCCCTTGCAACCCAGATATACAACTCTGAAATGGAATAAAATGGTTTTAAAAAACACAAAGTATACCTGCCATATAGGTGATTATATTATTTATCATTCTATAGGAGTGTTTAATAGGCTATATGTGGCTAACTGTTTGTATCATTAATGTACGCCACCATGTAAACATGTACCCGGTTGTCAAGGCAACCGTTGTAATGGCATTCAACCAAACAGAACCTCAAATCCTCAATGTATGCAATAGCGGTGCTTAATAGCATAGTAGAGTCATATACGAACTATTGGTATACCTAATTGTGACTGTTCTATAGCTAACTCCCCATATATAGCAATTCCCTTAAGCTATAAACATTTAATATGGGACTATATTAGGGCTAAGACAATAGTAAAGTGTCACTATTATATTTATCTTTATCATTTGGCATATAAGCCAAAGACATAATTTTGACTAAATCACCTTATAAGAAACAATGCCAATCCAATTGTGTGTTTAACCCCTTGGGGGATAAGGTCCCCAAGTTGTAAATCCACCTGGACTCTTTTTGCAACAGAAGATTGGCTCTATCACCACCCCTGCTGAGTTTAGGTACGTGATCAATGATCACATATCTCAAATCACTAACAGTATGGCCACTCATCGCAAAATCTGGATTGGATGAGACTCTTAAGCGCTTGTGCTTAATTACCCAATAAGGAAAGATAGTCTTACTATGTAGTTGGATTCAATGAGATCTATTTATTTTTAGAATTATAAATACATACAATAAAATTTAAAACAATAGAAATTGATTCTTAAAACAAATCTAACTGGTTGGCCAACCATACAGTGTGAATAAAATGATATAATATGTTTTCCAATCCCTGTTACTTAGTGTGTTATACAAACATATCTGTATATTTGAATTTTTGAATTTTGGTTTAATTGCAGATATTTTTTATGGATTTGATATAGTGGACTTGTGAAGAAGTATGGTATCCACAAAGAATATTCGCAATATTAATTCTTAATTACCATATTTACCATATTCGTTTGTTTAAAGCTGAACATACATAATTAAAATAGCGTCAATGGTATCAACAATATAATTAAAATAGCGTCAATGGTATCAACAATAGTAACAAATAATAAAAGTGAAACAAAAATAAAGTGATACAGTAAAAATCGTATAAGTTATGAAAGATAAAGTCTTTCTGCCGTGATCGTTAGAGTAATTGTTAATTGCTTTTTGTTAAAAGCGCTGTTGTTAAGTCCTCCGTGGGGATAGTATGTGCGGGCGTGCTGCAACACGTTTTTATCTAATTGCTATATATATTGCGATTATAAGTCACTGTTAAGTAGTTTTGGTTATCTGTCCTTCACATTAACTTCCTTAGTTGGTGTAGGTATAATAAATCTTACCCGTTGTTTCTTTTGGGATACTTTGTTTCTGGTCTAGTTTCTTTTTGTACCCAATTCAATCTTTACTGTGATGAATGTGGATCGGAAGCCGGGATAGCCGCTGCCGGTGTTGTAGTGGTTTCAGTATGTCGAGTTGGTTTGTCTCTGCGATTACACACACTTGAAGAAGTAGATGCTGGGGTATTGTGGTAGTGTGCTTTAACCGTTAATCCTTTTGTCAGATGGCTGGGCTTTTTGCCTGGTTCAGGTTTTCAAAACCTCTTGAATTGTTGCGAATGTGTTCTGTTTAGATCCGTACTCTATTTGTTTCAGAGTATCCGATCTGCAGGTGTCCACAGGTTTCTTTAGGCCCAATTATTAGGTAAGGTATTTCAGTTGTTCTTGGCGGTCCTTTGAAAGGAGGACTAGGTGCTTTGAAGGTTGTTCTTGAACGCTTCAGAATATCTTTCAAGCGTATTTGTTGGTCCGTGGTTTGATGTAGTCTTGGCGGTCCACTTCGAAAGTGGACTATGAAAATGTTCAGTGTAGCAAGGAGTAGGCAACGCGTTTCAGCTGATTAATACAGCCTTTATCAAGCATATATTAAATTGCATCATCAAAACAAATGACTAAACCTCTAATTTACCAACCCTAGAATTGAACCAACAATAAAATATGAATTCTTGCACTAAAGGACTAAATAGAACATAATAAATATTCAAATTGGCATATACCAAAAACCTTATACTGACTCACAAACCCTGTAAGGACAGATTCTCTGACGTACAAAAAGTTATTTATGTTTTTATTATAACAATACATTCGTATTTGTGTTTACTACTGGAACAAGTTTTCATAACGTTTTATGCATTTACTTGGTCATCTGATACAAATAAGTGAAAATTCCCCCATCACCGTGATAAACTGAACCATTAATAGGTCACATGCTAAGGAATGACCAATCAAAAGCACCGACACAACAACCAATAGGATCACCAGATTGTAAAGATACAACTACCTAGGGGATCCAATAGAATCAAATCACAGAATACAAAAACCCACTGTTTACAACTGCAAGGATATGCTTGATAAAGGCTGTATTAATCAGCTGAAACGCGTTGCCTACTCCTTGCTACACTGAACATTTTCATAGTCCACTTTCGAAGTGGACCGCCAAGACTACATCAAACCACGGACCAACAAATACGCTTGAAAGATATTCTGAAGCGTTCAAGAACAACCTTCAAAGCACCTAGTCCTCCTTTCAAAGGACCGCCAAGAACAACTGAAATACCTTACCTAATAATTGGGCCTAAAGAAACCTGTGGACACCTGCAGATCGGATACTCTGAAACAAATAGAGTACGGATCTAAACAGAACACATTCGCAACAATTCAAGAGGTTTTGAAAACCTGAACCAGGCAAAAAGCCCAGCCATCTGACAAAAGGATTAACGGTTAAAGCACACTACCACAATACCCCAGCATCTACTTCTTCAAGTGTGTGTAATCGCAGAGACAAACCAACTCGACATACTGAAACCACTACAACACCGGCAGCGGCTATCCCGGCTTCCGATCCACATTCATCACAGTAAAGATTGAATTGGGTACAAAAAGAAACTAGACCAGAAACAAAGTATCCCAAAAGAAACAACGGGTAAGATTTATTATACCTACACCAACTAAGGAAGTTAATGTGAAGGACAGATAACCAAAACTACTTAACAGTGACTTATAATCGCAATATATATAGCAATTAGATAAAAACGTGTTGCAGCACGCCCGCACATACTATCCCCACGGAGGACTTAACAACAGCGCTTTTAACAAAAAGCAATTAACAATTACTCTAACGATCACGGCAGAAAGACTTTATCTTTCATAACTTATACGATTTTTACTGTATCACTTTATTTTTGTTTCACTTTTATTATTTGTTACTATTGTTGATACCATTGACGCTATTTTAATTATATTGTTGATACCATTGACGCTATTTTAATTATGTATGTTCAGCTTTAAACAAACGAATATGGTAAATATGGTAATTAAGAATTAATATTGCGAATATTCTTTGTGGATACCATACTTCTTCACAAGTCCACTATATCAAATCCATAAAAAATATCTGCAATTAAACCAAAATTCAAAAATTCAAATATACAGATATGTTTGTATAACACACTAAGTAACAGGGATTGGAAAACATATTATATCATTTTATTCACACTGTATGGTTGGCCAACCAGTTAGATTTGTTTTAAGAATCAATTTCTATTGTTTTAAATTTTATTGTATGTATTTATAATTCTAAAAATAAATAGATCTCATTGAATCCAACTACATAGTAAGACTATCTTTCCTTATTGGGTAATTAAGCACAAGCGCTTAAGAGTCTCATCCAATCCAGATTTTACCCCCACTTTGAAGTTTGTGAGATTACTTCTTCGAGACTCCCTAGCTTTTACCCCCACAGCGCATAGTTTATTAACCCAACACACCAATACACCTTAAATAATCTCTATAATAAACCTTGCAGCAGTGATGGAAAATAACAGCACAATGTTACACACAACAGAAATACCTGAAAACCCTATATCTCTTAGAAAAGAAAATGATAAAACAGACAGAACCGATATCTTTGAACTCAGATCAACTATATATGACAATATACACAACATCTTTGACAAAACAAATCATACAATACCAACTATAGTCAATAACAGCGATAAAGAAAAAATTAGAGAATTTATGAATTTATTAGAAAAAAAGCTTATTCTGGAAATTAGACACAAAACTGAGTGCATCTTTCTTAATGAGTATTTAAGCGCTAAAAGAATACCTAGGGGACTACGTATAAAAAAGGAATGCACATTCAAAACAGAATCTGAAGAATTTAAAAAGAAATGGGCTGAGATCCTAGATGAGGCATCTGCTAAACTAATGCAATTAATTAAAGAACATAGAGAAGAGATTCTAATAAAGTTAGGAAATGAAATCAATGAAATAGAGAGTAAACTCCAAATATTTAAAGATCTAGACGAATACAAAAGAAAGGAAGAACAACTTAAGAAATTAATGAGGGAAACCAAGGATGAACTGATTAAAATCAAACTAAATAAATTTGAAAGAGACAGAGAGGACTATGACACACATCTAAAAAACCCTGATTCAAATAAATACACAAGCCACAGTTGGAGAAGAGACACTATGAAAACCACAGTAGAACACAAAACTGACCTCCCATCAGGGATAAATAAACCGCCCCTTACAGAAAAACAACAATACAGATTTAAGGACACTCAACATAGTGATACATCTAAAAATGAATATCCCACCAATAATAATAGCGATTACAGAGACTACAGGACACAAAACAACAGATATCAAAATGACAATGAAAGAGAGATCAACTATAAACCATATAACCACAACTCATATAACACTTTTAAAAGGAACCAAGAAACTTTCTCTACAAGAGAACAAAATTTCAGACCCGCTTGGCAAACAACAGGATACAACCATAAACAGCACAACCACCAAAATTACTACCAGAGAAATAAGAAAGAAACAGACTACTCCAGAGAAAATAGAACAGAATATTTACACCAACCTACTTATTACAGAGAACAATACAAAAACCACAATTACTACAATAGAAACCAAGAGTATACAACCAACACAACTCACAACCATGGTTGGAACAACAAAAATAAAAATAACAGGACTGAAAAAGAGAATTGGACAGTGCCCACATACAACAGATATGCCCCTTTAGAAAATGGAAATACTATCACAAAAGGTGAACACTCCGCTGTAACTACTGAACAACATTTTTTAGAGGTAGGACCACACCCAAATACCAGAAGAAAAAGAAACCATTCAGAAGAAGAGGTAACAGAGGGAGGGGAACAGAGAGGAGAAAGAGGAGAGCCCCAATACCAAAACCAACAAGCGAAAAGAATGAGATAAAGCAAAATGGCATCTTTAATCTTAGCAAAGTCACTCTAAATACATCCCAAATAGAAATCTTGAATAAAGGCCTCTCTTTTGCACCAACAAGAAAACTAAATAAATTTGAAACATATATAGACGCCAGCAAATTTATTAGGAAATTAACCCTCAAAAAATATTTCCAGAAGACCTCTCTCGAAAGAGAAATAACTAATGACATCACAAACACCCAAACAGACAACTTCATACACTCAGGGCTAAAAGAAAAATCAAACTTTTATCCTAAACATGAAAAAGGCAACTACATAGAAACCTTTGAGAAACTGATTTTAGAAGATATAAGCAACATCGCACAAAAGAAAATAAAACATAACATCACACTAAAACAAAAAAACCTTATAAAAGAACTAGAAGAAAACAACGAAATCACAATAAAGCCAGCGGATAAGGGAGGAGGGATAGTCATCTTAGATACAAACAAATACAAAGAAATGGTACATTCACTTATACAAGATGTGAACACCTACAAAAAATTACGGTGTAATCCAACCATCATTTACAAAGTATTTCTAAAACACCTTCTGGATAAAGCATCTAATATAGGTATTCTTAATGAGAAAGAACACAACTACCTTCTCCCTAACCACCCTATTATTCCAGTCATATACGTCCTTCCAAAAATCCACAAATCACTTACTAACCCACCAGGCAGACCAATTATTTCAGGGATTGACTCACTAACGTCAAATTTATCAGCCTATATCGACAAATATCTTCAAAAATACGTCATAAACTTAGACTCATATTTAAGAGACTCAACAAACCTATTAATAATGTTAGATAATTTCAAATGGACTGATGAATATATACTAGTGACATGCGATGTTCAGGCACTGTATACCTCCATTAGACACGAAGATGGCCTCCATGCCATCAATAAATATTTAAGAAATGACCCAACTATGTTAAAAGAACAACGAGAATTCATAATAGATTGTATAGAATTTATTCTAACCCATAACTTTTTTATGTACGAAAACACATACTATGAACAGATTTGCGGAACAGCTATGGGCACTAAATTTGCCCCTAGTTACGCAAATCTGTTCATGGGAATATGGGAAACACAATTCCTACAAGAGAGCCCCTTCAAAAATAATTTCATCATGTATAAAAGATTTATTGATGATCTCTTCTTTGTCTGGAAAGGCACAACACAAGATTTAAATACCTGCTTAGAACATATGAACAACAATCAACTTAATCTAAAATTCACTGCAGACTACAGTACAGAGAAAATACATTATCTAGACCTAGAAATTAGCATAGAAAATAACGAGCTTCTCACAAAAACCTATTTCAAAGAGGTCGATGCAAACAACTTCATACACGAAACAAGTGGTCACCTCAAGCGGTGGAAACAAAATATACCAAAGGGTCAGTTCCTTAGACTCAAAAGAAACTGTAAAAAAGACACAGATTTTGAAATCCAATCAAAGAGACTTAAAGAGAAATTCATAGAAAGAGGATACACAGAGGAAGAAATAGAAGTGGAAAGACTTCAAGTACAAAAAACCAACAGAAAGGACATACTCAAATATAAACCCAAAGATAAAACTAACACTATAGAAGAATCTAAAGAATGGTTCATCCCTTTCATCACAGAGTACAGTGAGGATAGAGGTGAAATAGAAAAAATTATCAAATCACACTGGAAAATACTACAACAAGATCCACACTTAGGAGAGAAATTACCACAAAACCCAAAATTCATTTACAAAAAGGCCAAAAACCTAAAAAGTTCACTAGCTCCAACCATAAAACATAACAAACCGAAAATCCAAAAAGGAGTTCAAGGTGAAACATTACAGGGATTTTATCCCTGCGGTTTCTGCAAAGCATGCAGACATGCAAAAAAAGCTAAATCATTCAAATCCAGCATCACAAACAAGGAATATAAAATAAAAGAGACTATAAGATGTACAGACACAAACATAATATATCTTATAACATGCACAAAATGTGACAAACAATATATAGGTGAAACGGAAAGGATGATAAAAGAACGAATAAGGGAACACATATTATCAATAGAAAAATCGGAACTAGAAAGAAATAAAGACCTGCCAGTTCCCAAACACTTCAGAACTTGCAATAACAGCAATCTAAAATATTTCAACTACACAGCTATACAAAAAATTAAACAAAATATAAGAGGTGGTAACCAGGCAAACAACCTACTTAAAAAAGAAGCAAAATGGATCTTCGAAATGCAAACCTTAAGACCAAAAGGTCTGAATATAGACTTCAGTCTAAACTGTTTCTTGAATACTTGAACCACAAAAAATCCTGCATGCCAACACCAAAAACCCAATCTGATAACAACACTTCATAAACAATTCAAAATTTCACCAAAAATTTAAAAAAATCGTTTTATAATACAATCCTTCAACAAAGGCTAAAAGAGAACAACCACTCCAAATTCGGAAGAGAAACCCAACAGGTTGATACACAACTAATAATAATGGATGTTCTATATCCTTGAACCAATACAATTGAAATGATGAATACCAAAAGATTAACCTGCTCTTCAACAAAAGATTATAAAAGAACAAACACTAAAAATAAATAAATTACAAAAATAGGAATAAAAATTCCAGAACCAATAATAATGCATGTTTTACCAAAAACCCAATCTGATAACAATACTTCATAAACAATTCAAAATTTCACCAAAAATTTTAAAAAATCGTTTTATGACACACTCCTTCAACAAAGGCTAAAAAAGAACAAACACTCCAAATTCGGAAGAGAAACCCAACAGGTTGATACACAACTAATAATAATGGATGTTCTATATCCTTGAACCAACACAATTGAAATGATGAATACCAAAAGATTAACCTGCTCTTCAACAAAAGATTATAAAAGAACGAACACTAAAAATAAATAAATTACAAAAATAGGAATAAAAATTCCAGAACCAATAATAATGCATCTGATAACAACACTTCATAAACAATTCAAAATTTCACCAAATTTTAAGAAATCGTTTTATGATACCCTCTTTCAACAAAGGCTAAAAGAGAACAAACACTCCAAATTCGGAAGAGAAACCCAACAGATTGATACACAACTATTAATAATGGATGTTTTATATCCTTGAACCAATACAATTGAAATGATGAATACCAAAAGATTAACCTGCTCTTCAACAAAAGATTATAAAAGAACGAACACTAAAAATAAATAAATTACAAAAATAGGAATAAAAATTCCAGAACCAATAATGCATGTTTCATATACTTGCACCAAAGCAATAATAATGGAAATAACGATTATTAATAAAAAAACTGCTTTTTAACAAACGATTACTAAAGATCAAACAAGAACACGCAAAATTGAAATTTCCCATTCCACTGTTATATTAAATTGCATCATCAAAACAAATGACTAAACCTCTAATTTACCAACCCTAGAATTGAACCAACAATAAAATATGAATTCTTGCACTAAAGGACTAAATAGAACATAATAAATATTCAAATTGGCATATACCAAAAACCTTATACTGACTCACAAACCCTGTAAGGACAGATTCTCTGACGTACAAAAAGTTATTTATGTTTTTATTATAACAATACATTCGTATTTGTGTTTACTACTGGAACAAGTTTTCATAACGTTTTATGCATTTACTTGGTCATCTGATACAAATAAGTGAAAATTCCCCCATCACCGTGATAAACTGAACCATTAATAGGTCACATGCTAAGGAATGACCAATCAAAAGCACCGACACAACAACCAATAGGATCACCAGATTGTAAAGATACAACTACCTAGGGGATCCAATAGAATCAAATCACAGAATACAAAAACCCACTGTTTACAACTGCAAGGATATGCTTGATAAAGGCTGTATTAATCAGCTGAAACGCGTTGCCTACTCCTTGCTACACTGAACATTTTCATAGTCCACTTTCGAAGTGGACCGCCAAGACTACATCAAACCACGGACCAACAAATACGCTTGAAAGATATTCTGAAGCGTTCAAGAACAACCTTCAAAGCACCTAGTCCTCCTTTCAAAGGACCGCCAAGAACAACTGAAATACCTTACCTAATAATTGGGCCTAAAGAAACCTGTGGACACCTGCAGATCGGATACTCTGAAACAAATAGAGTAAGGATCTAAACAGAACACATTCGCAACAATTCAAGAGGTTTTGAAAACCTGAACCAGGCAAAAAGCCCAGCCATCTGACAAAAGGATTAACGGTTAAAGCACACTACCACAATACCCCAGCATCTACTTCTTCAAGTGTGTGTAATCGCAGAGACAAACCAACTCGACATACTGAAACCACTACAACACCGGCAGCGGCTATCCCGGCTTCCGATCCACATTCATCACAGTAAAGATTGAATTGGGTACAAAAAGAAACTAGACCAGAAACAAAGTATCCCAAAAGAAACAACGGGTAAGATTTATTATACCTACACCAACTAAGGAAGTTAATGTGAAGGACAGATAACCAAAACTACTTAACAGTGACTTATAATCGCAATATATATAGCAATTAGATAAAAACGTGTTGCAGCACGCCCGCACATACTATCCCCACGGAGGACTTAACAACAGCGCTTTTAACAAAAAGCAATTAACAATTACTCTAACGATCACGGCAGAAAGACTTTATCTTTCATAACTTATACGATTTTTACTGTATCACTTTATTTTTGTTTCACTTTTATTATTTGTTACTATTGTTGATACCATTGACGCTATTTTAATTATATTGTTGATACCATTGACGCTATTTTAATTATGTATGTTCAGCTTTAAACAAACGAATATGGTAAATATGGTAATTAAGAATTAATATTGCGAATATTCTTTGTGGATACCATACTTCTTCACAAGTCCACTATATCAAATCCATAAAAAATATCTGCAATTAAACCAAAATTCAAAAATTCAAATATACAGATATGTTTGTATAACACACTAAGTAACAGGGATTGGAAAACATATTATATCATTTTATTCACACTGTATGGTTGGCCAACCAGTTAGATTTGTTTTAAGAATCAATTTCTATTGTTTTAAATTTTATTGTATGTATTTATAATTCTAAAAATAAATAGATCTCATTGAATCCAACTACATAGTAAGACTATCTTTCCTTATTGGGTAATTAAGCACAAGCGCTTAAGAGTCTCATCCAATCCAGATTTTACCCCCACTTTGAAGTTTGTGAGATTACTTCTTCGAGACTCCCTAGCTTTTACCCCCACAGCGCATAGTTTATTAACCCAACACACCAATACACTCATCGCAAAATGCCTAGCAACTGGCTGCTCAGATTCTTTCTCTCGAATTGCCAATCTAATGGCGGCGCGATGGTTGGCCATATGTATGCGGAGGGTGTCTACCGTCTTGCCCACATAAAAAAGGCCACATGGGCAATGTAAGAGATAAATAATGTACTCAGTGGTACACGTTACTCTATATTTGATTGTGTACTTTCTGTTAGTATGGGGATGTGTAAATGTCTTGGTATTACTCAAGCCACTGCACGTAGTGCAGCCAAGACATTTATAACAGCCCACTTTTGGAGATTGGAGCCAAGTAGTCTTCTTATAACTGTCCACCGGATCTACTTTGACTAGGGAGTCCCTTAGTGATCTTGCTCGTCTGTAGGTCACTCTTGGGGGTCCCATAGTGGTGAACGGCAATGTTGGATCACTCATCACTATGTCCCATCGATCTCTCACAACTCCAGGTATTCCCTTCTTATCTGCAGTGTATGTAGTTAAATAGGTCAGACGATTTTCCGTCTCCAGGGGTTTTCTTGTACATAGGGCCTCATCTTGCTTCATATCCCAGAATTTTGAAAGATGTTGATCAATATGAGCTTGTCGGTACCCTCTTTGTAGAAATCTTTCTTTCATCTCTAGTAGTTGTTCTTTGGCCTTATTGGGATCACTATTGTTGCGAACTACCCTCTTAAATTGTGATATCGGTAGAGCTCGCTTTAGGCCAGCTGGGTGGAAGCTTGAGACTTGTAATAGTGAGTTTCTATCCGTAGTCTTTCGGAAGAGGGTAGTACCCAACACGTCCCCCTGGATTGAAATGCGTAAATCCAGGAAATCCACTGTAGTTTGATTATACTCCATTTTAAATTGAAGATTTGGTAGGACCTGGTTCAATTGTTGGAACCATTCAGAAAGTTCATTTTCTGTGCCTTCCCAGATCAAGAACAAATCGTCAATATAACGACGAAAAAATCGTATCCTAGTATCCTGGAATAATTCTGTTTGATGTTGTTCGAATTCAGCCATATATAAGTTGGCGTACGATGGGGCCACACTCGACCCCATCGCCGTCCCGAGCAGTTGCAAGAAACACCTATTCTCAAAAAACGAAAGTAGTTCATCTTAAGGCAAAATTCCAACAGTTCCAATAGCCAATCCATATTTGGACCTACATAAGGGTATCTACACAGGTGATTACGCACAGCCTCTATACCTTGTTGATGTGGTATCACCGTATAGAGGCTCACCACATCAAGCGTAACTAGGTACTCCGTTCCCTTGAATCCTTTAATACCCTTTAGTTCCTTAATTAAGGAAATAGAGTCCAATAAGAATGATGGCATATTATGGACGATGGGTTGCAGAATAGAGTCTAAATATACTGCAATTGGTTGTAATAGGGATCCGATTGCTGACACTATTGGTCTACCAGGTGGTCGAGTACCGTGTTTATGCACCTTGGGTAGTGTATAAAACACTGGTGTCCTCGGGAACTGTACTGTAAGATAGGTCAGCAATTTATCATCAATCTGTCCGCCTGTTAGGGCATTGTGTAGTGATGCATCCACTTGTTTTTTAAACGTCCAAATTGGATCCCTAGGTAGCTGTCTGTAGGTGTTTTTATCCTGTAGTTGGGACGTAATCTCCTCTTGGTAATATGTGTAATCCAGGAGTACTACCGCCCCACCCTTATCTGCTTCACAAAAGATGATGGAATGATTTGACTTCAAATCCTGTAAAGCTTTCCTTTCCATCTTCGTCAGATTATTTCTGCAGACATCTTGCGCCGCTGTGCAACCTTTGCTTACTTGGTCTGCTAGTAGGCGGCTGTAGGTTTTTATACTAGGGTTAGAGCTATGTGGATCATATTTTCCTTTAGGCTGGAACCTAGGTATTTCTGAAGTATTGGTACCAAAGTGTTCTCGTAGTCAGAGAGTGCGCTCAAATTTTTGTATATCCAAGTATGTTGTAAAAGGATCAGCTACCTGGGGATCCAATTTGGATACGATTTTTTCGTCGTTATATTGACGATTTGTTCTTGATCTGGGAAGGCACAGAAAATGAACTTTCTGAATGGTTCCAACAATTGAACCAGGTCCTACCAAATCTTCAATTTAAAATGGAATATAATCAAACTACAGTGGATTTCCTGGATTTACGTATTTCAATCCAGGGGGACGTGTTGGGTACTACCCTCTTCCGAAAGACTACGGATAGAAACTCACTATTACAAGCCTCAAGCTGCCACCCAGCTGGCCTAAAGCGAGCGCTACCGATATCACAATTTAAGAGGGTAGTTCGCAACAATAGTGATCCCAATAAGGCCAAAGAACAACTACTAGAGATGAAAGAAAAATTTCTACAAAGAGGGTACCGACAAGCTCATATTGATCAACATCTTTCAAAATTCTGGGATATGAAGCAAGATGAGGCCCTATGTACAAGAAAACCCCTGGAGACGGAAAATCCTCTGACCTATTTAACTACATACACTGCAGATAAGAAGGGAATACCTGGAGTTGTGAGAGATCGATGGGACATAGTGATGAGTGATCCAACATTGCCGTTCACCACTATGGGACCCCCAAGAGTGACCTACAGACGAGCAAGATCACTAAGGGACTCCCTAGTCAAAGTAGATCCGGTGGACAGTTATAAGAAGACTACTTGGCTCCAATCTCCAAAAGTGGGCTGTTATAAATGTCTTGGCTGCACTACGTGCAGTGGCTTGAGTAATACCAAGACATTTACACATCCCCATACTAACAGAAAGCACACAATCAAATATAGAGTAACGTGTACCACTGAGTACATTATTTATCTCTTACATTGCCCATGTGGCCTTTTTTATGTGGGCAAGACGGTAGACACCCTCCGCATACGTATGGCCAACCATCGCGCCGCCATTAGATTGGCAATTCGAGAGAAAGAATCTGAGCAGCCAGGTGCTAGGCATTTTGCGATGAGTGGCCATACTGTTAGTGATTTGAGATATGTGATCATTGATCACGTACCTAAACCAGGGGTGGTGATAGAGCCAATCTTCTGTTGCAAAAAGAGTCCAGGTGGATTTACAACTTGGGGACCTTATCCCCCAAGGGGTTAAACACACAATAGGATTGGCATTGTTTCTTATAAGGTGATTTAGTCAAAATTATGTCTTTGGCTTATATGCCAAATGATAAAGATAAATATAATAGTGACACTTTACTATTGTCTTAGCCCTAATATAGTCCCATATTAAATGTTTATAGCTTAAGGGAATTGCTATATATGGGGAGTTAGCTATAGAACAGTCACAATTAGGTATACCAATAGTTCGTATATGACTCTACTATGCTATTAAGCACCGCTATTGCATACATTGAGGATTTGAGGTTCTGTTTGGTTGAATGCCATTACAACGGTTGCCTTGACAACCGGGTACATGTTTACATGGTGGCGTACATTAATGATACAAACAGTTAGCCACATATAGCCTATTAAACACTCCTATAGAATGATAAATAATATAATCACCTATATGGCAGGTATACTTTGTGTTTTTTAAAACCATTTTATTCCATTTCAGAGTTGTATATCTGGGTTGCTAGGGCAACCGGCGGACCTGCGCACTAAGTTCTGCAGGACGCCGGCGGCACTTCCGGTAGTACGTGGTGATGGTGGAGGGTAATGTATAAATGTCTGCTTTCTATTTTAACTGTTGTAATGGTCTGAGGACGGGGCTAACCACCCCGAAACGTCACTTTGTTTAAATAAATATTATTTCTTGTTCAAGACCCGGCGAGTGCACTCCTATTTTCTGGGATTTGTATATATATATATATATATATATATATATATATATATCTGTAGCCACCAACCAGCAAGCGTTACCCAGAATGCTGAACCAAAAATGGGCCAGCTCCTAAGCTTACATTCCTGCTTTTTCAAATAAAGATACCAAGAAAAATTGATTATATGAGTAAATTAGAAAGTTACTTAAAATTGCATGCTCTATCTGCATCATGAAAGAAAAAAATGGGGTTTCATATCCCTTTAAATATTCTATCCATCTTCTTTTTCACCCTAACCTAGAAACTCCTAATCTTGTCTGCTCTTATCTGTTTTGCTTTTATGTCCTAACATAAATCACACACCTCTTTTATTTTTACTTCTTCCTAACTCAGCCTTAAGAGCTTTTCTTTTGCTGTATGTACAGGGCTCATGTCTCTTGTATATCCTTCGACTTTAAAGTATCCACTTCTTGTTCAATACTATACAATATGCAAGCACTTTAATTTACTGTATATGATATTGCTTTCCCCTGACTTGTTATAGCTATTGGATAAAATGTTTCTGTCTTTATCTTTGCAAAAATCCAATCGTAAGTTTCATTTTCACAGTCCCAGGCCTACTTTTTACTCTCAATGAAGTACTTTTCATTTGGCATGTTTATAAACTTGATTATTTCCAGTATCACTTTAACACATACCGCTCTTCCCATCATTTCCCTCCATCTTGAATGTCTCACATTACAAAAAAAGACAAGTTTCTTGTTACTTATCCTATAAACACATTAAACAAGGTTTAAATAACTCCAACACCAATCCTTCCTAGTTCCTTACTTTAGTCAACACTTTTACCAACCACATATAATTTGATGGAAGATAAGAACCAGAAGACCCATTGGTCTCCATTTACCAAGCAATAATTGCTGCTTTGGAGGCCGTCGTTAGTTAAGTAGCAGTGGTCTTAAGACCGCTGCTCCTTAACCTGTCCACCACCTTAAAGTCGGCAAATTGAAATCTTCCCGATCCGATCCAATCGGTATAAGTGACATCTCCGGCTAGCACCCGATTGGCCACCCACGATCCGGGGGAAGCATTTCACAAGCATTGCTGGTGCAATTATTGTGCAATGATAAATGCGGAGAGTGCATGCGGTAGCGAATCGGGCCCCCCCCCCTTTGTTTAATAAATTAATTGGCCTATGCTAATGCAATTACTTATTCAAGAAAAGTATATTTCTAAAGAATATATATATAAAAAATACAGACATTCAAAATATAAAAAATACATTTGTAGACTAAATGGCAAGAAAACTATACTATTACATAAATTGTAGTTATGTCAATAACACAGGGAGATACAGTTGCCCTATCTCTCGTCTCTTCTTCTTATCTTCATTCTTCTTCTGTCTCTCTATCATTTTTGCCGCTCTACCTTCTATATCTTTAATTTTGTATTTTTGTGATCTCTGTCCCCTACTATTTCAGCTTCTTTTTCCCGTTTCTGTATTTATGCTCCATTTTTTATTCTCTGTCCTTTTTACCTTTTTTGTTTTCTTTCTTTCTTTCGTCCTGTTCTGTCTTATTTTGACATTCTACCACTTCAGCTGCCTGTTTTGTACCCTTCTATTTCTAACTCCTTATAATGTGTTTGGCTCGGCTTCCATATACCCTCTTTTGCTGTTCCATCCACTCTTAGTGTGACACCTACTATTACTAGCTTTGCCATACAGGGATGATGCTTTTACTTTTGGAGCCATGTCTGCGGAAATTTATGAGGTGCTATCAGCAGTGCTTGCCTTGTTTCTCTTGTAAGTGTTTCTGCTCTATTTGGAGGAGGCGTGTCTTAAAGTGCATTTTTTTTTTATTAAAATACCTTTAAAATTGTGGAAGGATCTCATTTTATACAGTAGTTAACAGCTGTGAGATAGATGTGGTTCAATTTAAATATATACATATTAGAGCCCTTTTTTAGTCAAAGCATAATAGTTTATTTTAATGTTTTGTGAAATTTTTTTGTCAACTCTTACAGTTTACATCAGGTCTGAAGTCGAGCATGTTTGGGATAGCCATTAAAAGTATAGGTTGAGCTTGAGCAAGTCGACCGCGCTGACCCTCTAGTTTTGCGCGGTCCCATGCTATCATTAGCGCACCACTTGTAATCTGGCCCTAATTTAGGTAATTTTCCCCAATCTAACTTTGAAACCTGCAGGAAATCTGTCCCAAAATTCTTCAGAACTTTGAGCCTTTTTTATTACCCATTCCTATTATATTGTAAGTACAGCTGAAAGTTTCAGTTCGTTTCTTACATTGAGTTTTGCAAATGTTTGTTAGTACTCCCCATCACTGCACAATTTCTTGATATTAAAAGAAAATAATGTTAATTAATAGGAGGTAAGAAATGAGATGTGTTCATGGAGACTGAGAGGCTACTTGCATTGAACCTGAGAGATTAGTTGTATATGGAAATAATTCACGCATATATTAAATCTAGACAGAAGTAAACTACTTGTGCTTCCAAACTTTAGAATTTATGCTTGTTTGTATTATTTCTGTTTATATTATTTGCTTTGAAAATGTGCTAAGCTTAAAAATGTGACAGTTTCTTGTTGAAAAAGTTTTCCTTGTTAAAGAATAAAGTTGTCTTTTGTCAGAGATAATAATCTATTTCCATGGAAACACCTGAAAAGAACAAGAATGAATCATCTCACAATGACAATGTAAGCAAGAATTCTAAGTAGGCTAAAGAACAACTTGCCGTTGTAAATCCATTCATCTGGTCTTAAAAAGAATTATCAGAATGAAGTAGGTACCTTAGGTTATTAAGATAGTAGATAGGGACATCTCTGCATTTTAATTGCATACAGATCTAATAGGAACAGTTAAATATTACTGTACATAACTGTATATGGTAGTCAACAGTGGTTTCCTTCCCATATTTTCTATGGAATTAAAAACTGTTTTGGTAGCACAGACAGTAGGTCAGTGGCACCTGTGACGTTTATCCAAATTATGCATTTTAGCAATCCTTAATAACAAAGCACTCTCTTTTCATTACTCAAGACTTTCACTGCATGATTATTAACCTTTTCCTATGTAAATTAATGCAGAGTTAGAGAGCATGCATAAGAACCAATAGAGAAGGTGTCAACTCTATCAATAACCATAATGCTGGTAGTGCAACTACTAGGAATAGAAGACTACTACCAAAGTGCACAGGCTAAAGTATCAGGACTATATATTCTATTTGATGTTCAAAGGATTGTAAGGTCTGTGAGAAATGTGCATTTCAGTTTTGCCAAGCACTAGCTGGGTGAAATGTTATAAGAAAGTGGGCTGAGCCTCACTGTACAGAAGGAAGGGGAAGTATAGAGCTAGCTGCCTTTTTAACAATACAACCACATCACCAGTTAATCTAGGTAGTGTGGAGGGGGCATGTTTTCAAAGCATCTTTAACATATAGGGGTCCATTTAACAACCCCCATGTGGACATGGGCAGACATCTCTACCCCTGTCTGCCTGGCTTCACAGATAGTGGGTATCAATATGCTGGCCACATTTATCATTGCATTAGCCAGGGCTTGTGCAATGATAAATGCAACTGATTAAATGGAGCCCATAATGTGCATTCATAAAAATAAATTAAAAAAATGTAAATATAAAAATCTTTGTATTTGGTAATAATTCAAATAATAAAAATAATAGATATGTAACTAGGTTTCACTGTAAATGTAGTAGATTTCATACAATTTGCCAATCTCATGTATGTGTGAAAATGTGCACACGAGCTGGCGGATATTATTTAGAACATTAGAAATTCCCTGCAATGTTTCCCCATTACAATACAGGTTACTCCCATTTTACGCCCATAAAACTCTCATTGAACATCTGTATATTCTCTATGAATATAATCACAATTATTAATAAAGAACAAAAAAAAAAAACAACTTTATAAGAAACCTATATAAACTGGGGTATGGTGGGTATGTTGTACATGTGTATATGGTATGTTATATGTATGAATTATATGGTAATAACATGTTATATTATAATTTTGTTATGTAAATACACATGCTTTTATATTGTGGCATGTTCTATTATTTTTAGGAACAAGATTTAGTGTACGGGATATTAATATTAAATACAAGCTAGAAGCCATAGCTTTTTCGTCTTACAACAGAGAATGTTTTAAACATTACACTCTAAAACAAATATGAAAATATCCCAGCACAAGAATTTTGAATGGTTTAGTATATGCAATGTTTATTTATCATCACTTTCCAAACAGGATAATAAAATGTCAATGAGCCCTAGACCATCACACACACAAAACAAAACCAATGCAGAGATAAACACCCCCAAGGCGTCCCAAGGGGAGATTGGTCATCATCAGCAGTCCAGGTTTAGTTGGAAGCAAAGCAGAAAGCAAGTTAATGCTACTGTATGTAAGTCCCTGATCATCTGTTGCAGTGTAAATCAAATGGACATATTATACGGATGCCCCGTCATGTGCAAAGTCCACTCAGTACAACAGGGAACAAAAGAAAGTAGCCACTGATTTTGCACAGATACAGCCACTTATAAGATTATAGCCTGTCCTTGGATAGTATCTATGTATATTTGTGTGTCAGTGAAATCATCAGTATGGCATAGGGAAAAAACGTTTAAGCAGTACAGGGTATAGCAAGCAATACTACCCTTAACACCCCACATATGGCAACATCTCACAGCCTGTTTGGCTCCAAATGCATTTTTAGGTGTGTGTAATGCCCCCTTATAAACTTGCGGTTAACAGCCAGAACATGCTTTATGATACCAAGCAGCAGCCAGTCCGAACAACAATGCTGCTCAATCCAAACTGATCATCAACCACCAATCTTTAGGTGACACAACACAGTGGCTCAATCTGAGAGGATCATCCACCACCAACGACTTGAATCCGAACACCTAGGCACTGCACAACATAGTGTAGCTTGTGGCGTCCCTGGTTCCTGCTGATGACGTCGGTCAACTCCGACGTGCGTTTCACGACTCCGCCCTTTCTCAAGGAGTAATACCAGACAACATCTCATGGGAGAATAAGTGTAGCTCTGATTGGTCTATTGGATATAAAGGTTGCACACTTACACGTCCATTCACTCCAATTTAATTAATATGAAATATTCATGATATATAATTACTTAATACCCCGCATAGCTACATTGTCATTATGATTGAGCCTATTTATATACAATGTACGATTGTAGAATCGTTGTTTGAATACATTAAAAAAACAACCCACCACAGCCCTTCTTTACGTGAATGTACCCCAAGAGATCTCTCTGTTTAGACCCCTAGGGGACATAGTATCTAATTTCCTTATTCATTGAGCCTCTTTTTTTAAAAGGATCTTTTGTCTGGCTCCTCCATGTCTTAAAGGGGCAACACCATCCACAATCTGGAAATGCAATTGACTTTTATTGTGGTAAAATAGTGTGCCACTGGGGCATCTTTATCCAATTTGCGAATTGCAGCTTTATGTTGACGTATCCTATCCTTGGTATGTTGGGTTGTCTCCCCCACATATGCTAGCTCTTATGGGCATTTTATTACATATATAATGAATTTAGAGCTACAAGTAAAGAAAACTTTAATTGGTATGCATTTACCAGATTGTGGATGTGTCATAGCATCTCCCTGCTGAAGGGAGTGGCATTGAGCACAGTTCATGCAAGAATAGCTGCCTTTTTTAACAGTCGGGGGGGGGGGGCTTTTCAAAGTACCTAAGTCTGCCATTACCAAGTCATCCCTAAGGTTTATATTCCTCTTGTATGAGAATAAAGGTGGATCTTTAAAGATATGTGTTATCTAGCCATCTTGTTGAAGAACATGCCAATGTTTCAGTATAATGGAACATAATTTACCACTATGTAATCCAAACTGTGTAACGAAGGGTACTGAAAATTGTTTAGGTTGGTGAGTACTTCTGGTGAGTAATGTATTTCTATCAATAGAATGGACTTTTCCAAGACTATCTTGAAGAACCTCCTGAGGATAGCCTCGTTTTATAAATTTAAGGGACATTTCATTGAGTCTCTTTTGGCATTTAATTGAATCATCTACTATCCTTTTCGTCCGTAATAATTGGCTATATGGTAAACTCCTGATCATAGCCGGAGGATGAAAACTATCATAACACGTTATTTATGTTTGTCTTTTTGGAAAATATATTACAGCTCAGAGACTCACCCCTGATAGAAACCCTAGTGTCAAGGAAACAAATCTGATCCCTGTCCATCTCCATAGTGAATTTCAAATTTTCTGTGGCTGTATTCAATCTGGAGATGAACATATTCAGATCCTCAATTGTTCTTGTCCAAATCATGAATATGTAGTCAATATAATGAAATCAGCACAAAACAGACCTCCTGAACACCTCATACACATATACCACCTCTTCCTCAAATTGACCCACAAAAAGGACTTCAATAAATCTTTGATGAACCTCCTGTGATATGTCCATTTGATTTACACTGTAACAGATGATCAGGGACTTATATACATTACGCATTAACTTGCTTTCTGCTTTGCTTCCAACTAACCCTGGACTGCTCATGACAAATCCCCCCCCCCCCCCTTGGGATGACTTGGGAGTGTCTATCTTTGCATTTGATTTGTTTTGTTGTGTGTATGTGTTATGGTTTAGGGGTCATTGACATTTTATTATTCTGTTTGGAAAGTGATGGTAAATAAACAATGAATATACTAAACCATTAAAAAAATATTGTGCTGGGATATTTTTATATTTCTTTTTTTAGGGGTAGTGAAGTTACCTCATCTCATGCACTTGTTTATAATATAGAAAACCCTTAGCTATAGAGTGTGCTGTCACAATTAGGATTTTGTAAACTCTGTAAAACATGTTTTTAAAACAAGGCAGCATTTTAAATATTGTATATCAATAAGTGCTACAATTTCACATTATACTGAACCTGTTTAGTTCTAATATCGCGATCGCACTGTACCCAACCTCTTCTATTATACATTTGATACAGTATGACATCAATAATATAAGTAAACCTGTTTAGTACAGAGTGAACTTACTTTGGTTATCTTCTAATACTGTGATTATATTGTACCAAATGATTAATTAAAATAGATTACAAATCAGGTCACATCTAGAATATTGGGTACAATTTTGAACACTGTGGTCTAGATTAATAGATGCTAGTAAAGTTTCCGGAGGGACCTTATTTTAAAGAAATGATCATGTTTAAACATTATTGTGCTTCCTTTCACCTATCATTTCTAGCTTTTCATTAGTGGGATTTTCTGCCATTAAAAGTGACATTCCAGCCTAAATTGGAATTCACATGGGTGCTTTTCAGTTTTGCAAAGAAGCATTTTTACAATATACAAGAAATAGCAAAAACACTTCTAGTACAAGTTATAGCCGTTTCAAAACTGTACATAAGTATGCTCTGTGCACCGGCACTTTAAACACAGCACTTGCTGAAAGAGCCTAAGGTGTTTGTATCATCTGATAATGACTCAATTTGTTAATTGCTGGCATGATACAAGCCCTATTGGCACTCTGAGCAGCTGCAGTATTTAAAATGCTGGCACCCTGAGAATATCTAGCTATTCCTCGCATGCACATGTGGAGAAAAATACTAACACTAAAACAGTGATAACGTTTAATGAATAATGTTTGCCAATATGTTTATTGTAAATATATTTCTATTAAAAAATGTAATTCATCTATGTGCATTTCAATTTTGACCTGAATGTCCCTTTAACATAGTACACAATGCATAATATAAATGGTGTATGTAAATGTATGTAATTGGAAAATATTTAAATTTAGCTTTTGTTATGTAAAGTAGTCTCACTTGAAAGAATGAAAGGTGTCTCCAAGTGCTGCCATAGGCATTCTGGGAAATCTAGTTTAGTGGCCTGGAATTTTCACCTACACCTCAGCCCAACATTCCTAATTTATAAAGAAATTAATTTCTTAAACAGATTTGATTGAATCTTCGAGCTATATCACAATCAAGATACTCATTGCAGCAACAGGGTCAAAATGTAATAGCACCAACCAGGACTTTCTGCTGGACACACTACACTATACTCATGACCACATTCTCGCTTTTAATATAGAACATTTGACTATAAATATTGAAGGGCTGGTTAGATTTAAATGTAGTCATGTAATATACATTTTCCAGTTCTGGTCACATTCATTTATTTACTACCATCTACCCCTACTATAACTTTGACCTGTATCACCTCTTCTAGAAAATTAGGCCAGTTTGTTAAATATCACCATATTGTTTGTCAAATAGCACTTCCTTATATTTCCCCATAGCCTGATATCCTTCATAATCACAGTATGACCTTTTTTCTCTGGGACAATGCAGGCTTGCCACCTGCATTGCTTAAGAAGGTTAGTGATCGCGTAAAATACCTGGCAGTTAAACTGATTAAAAGCATCAATAACTTGGCATCTAGATCTAAAGCAAATGCCCAGCACAAAAGTAAATGCACAGACACAGAACAGAAATAAAGGGATGTGTCGGATACTATATTGATGGGGAGCAATAAGAAAATTGATAGAATTCTGCTCACCCTACCAGTAATTATGATACCCATGGGCCCATGTCTGAATTGATTTAAAGAGGCTTCTTTTTCATTATTTGCTAGTAGAAAACATCTGCTGGTGAATAAGGCCCTTTATTAATTGCATCAATATGAGCGGTCATAAATATCACATAGAACACAGTATCAATAGCTGACTTCATTCTCTTGCTCCATGGAATATAGCTCCAAACATATGTAAATAAAAGCTGTTAGACCCAATCCACTTAGCCACACATTTAATACAAGATGAATTATGATTACAATATGACATTTTACATCATACACTCCTTTAAAAACAAAACATTTTGGGATTTATTCAAAGAAAGACCTCAGAAAAAAATGTACTGTTCCCATAGAATTTAGAGGAAGAGCTCAATCTTAAAAAAAACAAACAAGAGAAATTTGCTTTTTTCATCTCTCCAGTGTCGACAATCCCTGCATCCAGCGATATTTTATTAAAAAAAAGTGGGCTGACTCTCTCTGTCCCAAAAGAGTGGCGATGTTCCAACCATAGGAAACAATCACTGCTTTATCAAAAATCCACCCACTTCGCCAGTGAACTCAGATCTCGGCAGGGGGGGGCATGTATTTAAACAGGTTTTACACAACATATACAGTCACTAAAAGTAAATAATTTATGTGCAGTAACAGTTCAAATAATACATACAGTATGTAGAAACTCCTGGTAATGTTGCCCCATTAAAATACAGGTTACTCCAATGGAAAACCTATATATTTGCTCTATATGGCATTAACATTCACCTAGATTACAAGTTTTGCGCTGAACAGGGTGCGATACTAACAGGAAAAAAGTTGCGCTATTTCACCCTCCATAGCGCTGCCATTACGAGTTACTGAAAAGCCTCCTTGTGCGTGCGATATGGTGGCGATAAAGAAAGTGCAGGGTGATTAGCCCAGAGCGTAGCTAAGTGTTAAGGCCTGGTTGAGTGAGTGCTGCTGCTGTGTGTGTGTATTTGTTACAATGTTGCATTGTGTTGGGAGGAGTTTACCAACCTTATATATGGGATGTGCAGGGAGTCCACTTCCTCTTTGTTCCTGTGGATCCCTGGAAGCTCTTTCTACAGCACAGCTTGCAGCAGTTTTTCCAATGGAAGGCGAACCTGTGGAATGGGAAGAGATGGATCTTGAGGACATCGAGTGGGTCGCACCATCCCTATCAGGGACTATTACGGTGGGTCAGGGCCATGTTTCGGTTCTGTCTATTCCCATTTCCCCTTCGGTTGGGGAAGGTAGTCCTAACTTATACCCTTCTACTGTATGGGAGGAACGGGTTGAGGAGACTAGGCCTGCACAGGCTTATCAGCCAGTGGGCCTGGACTTTTAGGGGGTCCCAAGAGAGTTTGGGGGTTTTCTCAAGGGAGGGCTTGGTAGGCCCGATTACCGGTGGTGTGGGCATTGCGGCCTTACCTGCGTTGGTAGTCCTTTCTGGGGAATCCGTCACAACAGCAGTGGTGCTCCTGCAGTCCTTGGCGTGGTCCTTGTGGGGGTGTCATTGTCAGGTGTGGCGGTGGTGCAGTCCCAGGCTCCCATTCCACGTGGTGCACAGGCCTCCATTCGGTCTTCATCTTTTTCCCCATCCAAGATGGCCGCCGCATCGATTTCCAGGTACGGTGTGCGCTCCAACGTCACTTCCGTCCGCAGCACTCAAAACTTGGTCGTCGGCAGAGCGGATCGTCCCCCTCAGGCTCCGGAGGTAAGAGGGGAGGGCCACGGAGGGAACACCCGCTCAAGGGGGAACACACGTTAGCCATCAGAAGGCTGGGGGGGCCCATCCTAAGCCAGTGGAGGTTGCGGCAGAGAGGAGACAAGGGGCAAGTGTGGCTCAGGATGCGGGGCAGCAAGTGCATATGGGGGATTCTGCAGGTGACATGCAGCAAGGTGTGTGCACAAGGGCTTTGGCAACAGCTAGCAATAAAGGAGGGGAAGCCGCTAGGGCACCCTCCTCGCGCTTGTGGTGGTAGCAAGGCCAGGGCAAGGAAAAGGAAAGGCCCCTGCGGCTAGAGCAGGGCCTAAGGGGACTTGCATAATGGCGGACCTAGTTAGCGGTGCTGTTGGTTTGGAGTCGCATGCAGGAGGCCTGCAGGGTACGTTATCGCCCAGCAGAACCTTAGCGGCCAGGTTAGGGCAGATAGCTATGAGAGGGGTGGTGAAGAGGGGGCACGCTAGTATTAGTGCTAGCCCTGGTGAGGGCCTAGAGGGCACTGGTAGCGGGGCAGTTAGTCCTGCCAGGGTGGTGAAACCACAAGGGCGCAGCAGGGCCGTTAGATTCATGGAGGATTACGAATGTGGGCAGGCCGCAAGTACAGATGAGGATCAAAGTTTGTCGTATGGTGTGAGTGACAGTGACCGTGAGGGGTATCAGGAATATGGGGCTGGGGAGGATAGGAGGGAGGCGGCTGGCTCTTCCCATGGTACTCCCCTCTTTTCCTCTGTGTTTCAGGTCCTCATGGCGTCTTCATCCGGCAGAGATGTGGCTACCCAGAGTTCCAGAGCCCTCATGCCTATAGTGGCGGCGACACATGCAGGTGACCGCAGCCCATCCGGATCTGGCCAAGGTCCTGTGACATCTTCATCCGGTGAGTGCCAATTTGGTTTTCCTCAGGGAAGGTGTGACTCCTCTAGTTCCAGTGGGTCTGGGTCTGAGATACACGGGTCCCTGGATTTACACACGAAAGGCCATAGAAGGATGTATAGGATGTTGAGAAAAATGAGTAAGGGCAAACCCGGGGAGGGTAATGTCAATAGTTTGGCCCAGACATCTCAATCCCCTGGGGTACAGGGGGGCTCACCACAGGCTGTGAATAGAAAACCGGATGTGCATGGGACACATACTCATGTCAGGTACATAGCTTGCATGCCCACCTAAAGTCAAAGATGGTGAAGCGTATCCAGGACGGTAAGTACGTCAACATGTTTGAATTATCCACGGAAGCATTTAAATTCCAAGAAATGGCAGAGGACGGTACGGGCCCTAAAAAATTCAAATGGCCCGAAACATTTGAGGAATGGCATCAGTGTTTCCGGGTATATGCCACATGCTATCTGGAGAGGTTCCCAGATCAGGGTACCGCATTGTTTAAGTATGTTGACACGATAGATGCAATACGTAGGAAATTTTCCGATGGAGCCTGGAGGGAGTATGACATGATCTACCATAAAAAGAAGGTGGGTAACCCATTGTTGGACTTTGGGACCATGGATCTCTACCTCTGGCACATCTCGATGCAAAATGGGAGGCACAAGAGGGCCCAGGAGTAGTTATTTAGGGGCCCAGGCAGCCCCTGCGCTTTTGACGGTGGCAAGGATAAGGCCTGTGAAAGTGGCACGTCTTGCACGTTCAAGCATGTCTGCAAGTTCTGCAGTGGTCAACACCCTGGGGCTGATTGCTCCAAGAAGGCGGACTCCCAAACTGAATGGTTTGGGTCTAAAGGAAGCGCTGCGGGAAAGGGTGGATTCACCTCTTATGGTCGCTATTATCGGTAAGTGGTTGAGCAGGTACCCGAACAGGGCAGTTGCTAGATTGCTGGATGCCGGTCTGTGCCTTGGCTTCACTATTGCGGTAGTGGGCCAGGTGCTGGGGTCTAAGGTTCAGAAGAACTTGAAATCGGCCTCTCAGTACCCGGAGGTGGTCAGGGAAAAGCTGGGTAAGGAAGTAGCTTTATGCAGGTTCACAGGCCCTTTTGAGGACTTGACAATTCCGATTTGGTCATTTCTCCACTAGGAGTGGTTCCCAAAAAGGAGACAGGTAAGTTTCGGCTCATACAACATCTATCCTACCTGAAGGGGCAGTCGATGAACGACGCCATTCCGGAGGTTTTGAGCTTGGTCCACTACCAGTCAATTTACGATGCACTGGCTATTGTGAGGGAAAGGGGGCCTTGATGGCAAAATTGGACACAGAGTCCGCATTCTCCCAATCCACCCATCATCCTTCAGATTGATGGGGTGCTGGTTCGAAGGGGGTTACTATGTAGACCGTTGCCTGCCTATGGGCTGTTCTATACCCTGTGTTTATTTTGAGGCATTTAGTACTTTCCTCCACTGGGCGGTTGCCTCAGCAGCGGGAAGTGACAAGATCGCACACTATTTGGATGATTTCCTTTAAGTGGGGTCTGCCAATTCAGGGGAATTTGCCTCCTTGATGAACGTCATGAGGTTCATGATGGCTAGGTTTGGGGTTCCCCTCGCTGTGGATAAAATGGAGGGACCTTACACGTGCTTGACTTTTCTGGGCATAGAAATAGATTCCATGGCAATGGAATGCAGGCTGCCTAAAGAGAAGGTGGCTAGAATGTTGATGAGAGTTTGCACCATGGCTACAGCACAATCAAGTTCACTGAGGGAGTTGCAGTCACTCCTGGGTCTCCTAAACTTCATGGGGAGAGTCATCCCATGGGGAAGGTTCTTTAGCAAAAGGTTAGAAAGGAGATTGGGGGGCGGCATGACACGGGGGATCTCATGGCGGATTTGAAGGTTTGGGAATGGTTCATACAGGATTTTAATGGTGTCTGCATGTGGAGGTGTTACCCAGTGTCCAATCAGTCTTTGCATCTATTTACGGATGCGGCAGGGGCATTCGGATACGGTGCTTATTTTGAAGGGGCATGGAGTGCGGAGACGTGGCCATCTGAGTGGGCAGGCCTAGGGCTTACACGCAACTGTGAGCTGTGGGGGCACCTCTTCAGCAACAGGGCTGTGATTTTCTGGACGGATAAACTCAGCATGGTTTTTGCCATCAACAGACTTTCAGCTTCATCGCCTGTGATGGTGGATTACCTGTGACACCTGGTGTTGAGATGTCTGCAGTGGAACATTGATTTCAGGGCTCGTCATGTCCCCGTGGTTCAGAACATAGTGGCAGATACATTGTCTCGCTTCCAGTGGGAGGCGTTCAGGGCGGCAGCGCCAACTGCGTCTCTTAATGGTCTTTCTTGCCCTCGCTTTCTGTGGCAGATGGCGAAGGACTGCAGCAGCTGATCCCCCTATTATGGGCTTCTTTGGCACCCAACACCTGGTCGGCCTACGTGAAGTATTGGAGTGAGTGGGTAGGTTTCTGCAACCTCCGTGAGTTTCCTTCTTGCAAAGGTGCACAGGGATTCCTTCTACAGTGGTTGGCTGACCTGAGAGGTAAGCAAGTAAAAAAGTGGGCAGTGATCTCTAGGCTTTCTGCTGTAGCCTTCTTTTGCAGGTTGTATGCATTTCAAGATGCGTCGCGCTCCTTCCTAGTGAAACAGTTAATTTGGGGGTAGGGCCGAATGGAGGTTCCGAGGCATGATGCTTGGGAACCCATTACAGCAGAATGGCTGGTTAAATTGCTGGAGGTGCTGCCGGAGATCTGTTCTTCGCCTTTTGAGGCTCAGCTCTTCAGGGCAGCCTTTGGGCTGACATTTCACATGGCACTGAGAGTGGGGGAGTTGGTCCCACATGCCAAGACGGTGGTATCGGGGGGAGTCATGCACAATCACGTTAGGGTGGGGGATGATTCAGTGCTTCTTTTTATCCCCAGGTCTAAGATGGACGGCCGGGGAGCCTGGCTTTCCCTGCTGGGGCAGCCAGGGGTCACATGTTGCCCATTACGTCTGGTCTCTTTCTTCATACCTGGAAGTGTGGCCAGGAGGCTCCTCCAGGTTTCTTATACATGTGAATGGAGACTTGCTGACCAGATACCAGTTCAGGAAGGTGTTAGGTCGCATATCGCAGTGGGCGGGTCTCGATAGGTCGCGTATTGCCCCCCACTCATTCAGAGTGGGGGCAGCGACGATGGCGGCAGAGCTGGGTTGGTCCTTGGATCGTATTTACTCCTTGGGGTTTTGGAGATCTCAGTGGGACAAATCCTATGCCAGGCCTCTGTACGCATAAGTGTATAGGTTGAATCAAGGGAATTGGGCTTGCATGGGTAAACAAAAAGGGGGGTTGGCCATGGTAAATGGTGGTCAGGTCCAGTAAGTGTGCAAGCTAACTCTGGTTTCTTTGTTTCAGGCATACATCCAGGTCCTGTACGGGTGTGGATCGTCAGCCATTCATACGTGCACTTGGCTGCAATTTGAGCTGCGGCCATGCCAAGAGGACAGCAGCTGGGATTTCCATCGTCCAAGGCTGTGTTGCGTTGGCTAGGGCACAGGGGTTTGTCCTTGGCAGATCTGCCTGCATTGTTACAGGATGCCTCAAGAAGGTGGAAAAAGCCCCACATTTTAATCTTACATGCTGGTGGAAATGACGTGGGGGCCATCCCCACATTAGATTTAATCCGAGCAATGCAGGCGGATCTGCTGCAGTTCCGACTCTGGTTTCCAGGTGTGCGAATTGGGTGGTCGAATGTAATCCCTAGATTGAGGTGGAAGCACATGATGTGCCATAAAGCGGCTTTCCAGGTCAGGAAAAAAGATCAATAGGGACCTGAGGAAGCAGGTTGGGAACCTCGAGGGTTTTGTCATCGAATATGGGAACATCTCAGCAGCCCATAAGGGTTTATATTGGCAGGATGGGGTTCACTTAGAACCAGTAGGAGTAGGTCTGTTCCTTCAGAACATCAGGCAGGCATTACTCCTATGGGTGTAGTGGTGGCAGCAAGAGTCTAGACCATTTAATTTGCTGGTCTGTCTCTTGTGGCGGGTGGTCAGGATCATGGCTGCAGGCTGAAAGGAGGTTTGAATGATGGCCATTGCAGTCAGGGTGACGCCACAGGCTCGGTATGCTTTGGGCGTGCACTGGCTTGTTATTAAGGGGCCGAGAATCCCCTACATTTCAAAGCTGCGTTGAGTATCTCTGCCTTGTGGTCTGCAGCAGTGTCCCTTGGCCATTTTTCTAGAAGGGGTTATATATATATATATATATATATATATATATATATATATATATAGTTAGTTATGTATTTCCCAATTGCCGCCACCCGTGTTTTTATTACCTGTCGTTGCCAGTTCCCATTGCTGGTATTAATAAATATGACCCACGGGTCTGTCACCCACCTAATGTGCTGAGTTTTGTTGACAAAGTTATTGAATTTCAACTAAGCTAAGTGTTGTTATTACTTAGTTATGTTACACACAGACACTCAGGAGATGTAGGGCATTTAATCCTCCATAAGCTCCATACCGCACAAAATCCAAGGGCTGCTTTGACATGCTCATGCACGCTTTCTCCAATAGACATCAATGGGGAGAGAGTGTAAGAAAAAAACCTAACACCTGTGATCGCGGGATGAAAAATCTCCGTAACGCAACCCCATTGATGTCTATGGGGGAAAAAATATATATACGTTTAAACATAACACCCTAACATAAACCCCAAGTCTAAACACCCCTAATCTACCGCCCCGACATAGCAGACACCTAAATAAAGTTATTAACCCCTAATCTGCCGCTCCCAACAGCGCCGACACTTATAAAAGGTATCAACCCCTATTCTGCCGCTCCCCGACATCACAGCCACTATAATAAAGTTATCAACCCCTATTACGCTGCTCCCTGACATCGCCAACACTATAATAAAGTTATTAACCCCTAAACCCCCGGCCTCCCACATCTCTGCAACTAAATAAACCTATTAACCCCTAAACCGCTGGCCCCCAACATCGCAAAAAACTAAATTAAACTATTAACCCCTAAACCTAACACCCCCCTAAATTTAAATTAAAATTACAATATAACTCTATTTAAATAAATAAAAACTTGCCTGTGAAATAAAAATAAACCTAACATTAAACTATAAATTAACCTGGGGGGCAGAGCTAACAGCCATAGCTGACGGTCGCATCTGTATAGAGCTCCCGGCTCTAGATAAACTAAACTGGGACCTACTTGACTTTTTCATAGTCTAAACCTATTCAAAGATGAGTCCCAGCAACAAAGCATACTCCACGGACGAGCCTGGGTGCTACTTGATCTGGTGCTACGATAGGATTGATCATATAGTGATCGAGAGATTTGAGCAAGCCAAAATGGCGATGACCTCGTGGGAGGCGGAAATCTTGAGTATACTAGAGGCCCACTTCTCACAATTAAAGCAGACATTTCTAAAAGTGTTTGAGAGGATACCACTAAACATTTCTATAGAGCACCCTGAGAAGCCGCATGATCCTTGGGATGGTTATATCTGTGATGATCTTGATTCTCCCCCTTACAAGACTGGATGCAGCAGAGCCACCCTGGCACATGACAACAGGAACTCACCTATGTGGAGAACCTCGCTATCGGATGTCCCCTGGGATGCAGCTACGACCTGGTATGAGCTGTGCTCTACCCAACTGCTGAGATCCCGCGTGCAACAGCTGAAGCTGCAGTATAGTCCCTATCTACAACATGGCGATCCCCCACTCTTGCCTAACTTGCCTCTACACCGGGAGCTATGTGACAACGTGGTACTGGGAGGTGGTGAGGTCCCTCCCATGTTTGGCTGCCGAGGTCCAGGGCAGCTGTTATTTGAGGAAGGAGATCAATCCAAGTTCCCCCAGAACGGTGCTCTCGGAGCGAAGATGAAAGAGAGACTAGGCTCATGCGATCCAGAGGGCCCCACTTTATCAACTACGGGGTGGCTACCAGGGAAATCCATTGCTGGTGACCTGGTCTGTCTTTTTGGCTGGGAGTTTGCCTACTTGGCGGGCGGGCCCTTCATTCAGGGACCTTTACTGTTTCCTCCGGAACACTGATCGAGGGTCTAGAGAAACTAAATAAAAAAAAAAAATACAAAAAAGTTTGTTCTTATGTGGCTTGCTAGTTCTAAGTAAGCTAACACACAATTGTGTTCCCATGTGGCTTACTAGTTATAAGCTAAAGGTTTTTATGTTTGTATTCCCAATTTGTTCATCTTGTATAATGATCTCCATGTTGAGTTGTCCCCTCGTTAACTTAAATTTATTTCATGAGCTCAAAGTTTATGTCATAAATCAGTTTACTAAAGTATATTTTACCTCCAGGCCTCAATGTGATACTGGGGCCTACTTAAAACTATTCATTATGTTACTGTAGGGGCAAAAAATATATAAAAATAATAATCATTTTTTGTAACAATGGTATTGCCTAGTACTATTTGTGCTTTACTGAAAGAATAGTTGGTGTGATTGTTCCTCTTGTTTTGCCAACTGTGGCCGAGGTTACAAGACACAATGTTTTCTAGTCCAATTTCAAATCATTAGCACCTGGAGTAACTCACTGTAATAATCTGAGAGCACATAGTTTGGGTACTGGTATCTTGCCCAACTATTGCATAATGACATCAGTCAACATGCCCCATTAGCCATATATACTAATAGGAGCTAAGCCCCCAGTTACTATGTGACCCTATGAAAACCCCTAAGATAGCTGCTAACCTAATAACATATCCCTGTTGTCACTAGATACTGTAATACACATGTATTTGACTTTTTCTAGATTTGTACTATCTCAATAGAGAGATAGTTTTACAGTTATTGTACAACATTTTAGTTCTAACAGACTTTTCTTTAGAGACTATTTACTTTCAGCTTTATAGTCATATGAGTGCTGCGTAATTGTTTGGATCTGTTGGCTCCTTATTTTACACTCACTACTAGTTCTGTCCATAATTATGTACAAATAGAGTCCAGAACTTAGCTTTATTAAGATCTCTGAACAACTGGTATCTGAATATATATGGTTTATTCTTAAAAGTGTTCTCTTCTCTTTTGTCAAGGCCTAAATGTGAGGTTTAACTAAGCTTCAAACTCTCCATCACCTAAGTATTTTCAAATGTATTTTAACACCTACTGTTACTAAAGTCCATGAGCGATTACACCATATTTAAAAAAGATACCTTAGGAGTCATTTGACAATAGCCATTGAATGATGACATCATGAGGCTATATAATGTATTTATTAGAGCCACAGCCTTAGCTCTTTCTAGTTTGTTTCATACATATATAAAGGCTATATTTATAGTCTACATAATTTTCTAGGGTCCATAAGTGACCTTACATACATATAATCCTCTGGCTTTATACTCTGTTAGCTAAATTGGGGTTCCTAAAGTTCCCACTTGACATTGGGTGATCTTTCAGAATCATTTAAAACCTAATGATGCAATATGTTCCCACCTAAGATGTTATTTTTAGAAATTAACCAAATGCCTACAAGTATGTTCACAAATGGCTTAGCCTTATATTTGAATAATGTTGGACCTATATGAAGGCTTACTACAATTTACTGAAATGTATCTATATATTTGTTGTAATTGGCTAAAGACCCACACTAGTACCTACTTACAGCTTCAATAGAAACTGGGGCTATTCTGTTCGCTCATAACACAAGCGTACAGACTCCAGTCATTTTAGTTTTAAATGAGTTACTAAACCATATCCTCCATAACAGTCCCCCTTCAGTACACCTCTAGAGGTAAACCTAAAGAGATGTACCATACATATATCCTTATAGGGATTAGTGAAAAACCTAACACATTGGCCTCCATCTAGTTTCAATATTTTTAGCCTCCTGTAACAATAGCTTCACTAAATGTAGGGAAGCTATTAAGCTTTGTTACCATAATATCACCCCTTCCCCTATTTTCGACGGTTATACATACTTTATATGATGTTTATGTCATAGTTATAATTAATATGTTTCAATAGCACTCAAAAGGCCCAAAAAGGACCTTATATTAAAGTAACCTCCCTCTTATTTTTTTATAATAGATGTGTTGGAGGTCCAAAAGTGGCCTTACTTATGGTATGGAGGTAGGAAACTGAGGATTAGCATTTGATATTTCTTCTTTTTATTCTATTCTACAGATAATACTTAGATAGTTGGCTACATTACTGTATTCTACTCTATATTACATTTATGTACCTATTTGCTCATATGTCATTTCATTGTTATGGAACATACTGCCTGTTTATTTTAGTTATCTCACAAAGAAATTTCTGTATGTCTATTTCTAATCCTCAATAAAAATATTTAAAAAACAACAACAAAAAAATAAATATAAATTAACCTAACCTTACAATTCTAATAAAATAAAAAATACTACCAATTAAAATACAAATGTAAAAAAAAAACACCTAAAATTGCAAAAAATAATAAACACTAAATTACAAAAAATAATAAACAAAATTATCAAAAATAAAAACAATTACACCTAATCTAATAGCCCTATAGAAATACAAAGTCCCCCAAACAGTAAAACCCACCACCCAACCAATTCCCCAAAATAAAAAAACCTGACTTTAAAAAAAAACTAAGCTACCCATTGCCCCTAAAGGGGAATTTGTATGTGCATTGCCCTTAAAATGGCATTCAGCTCTTTTTCATTTCCCTTAAAAGGACATTTAGCTCTTTTTTTAAAAGCCTAAACCCTGATCTGAAAAAAACACCCCAAAAAATAAAAAAAATACCTAACACTAACCCCAGAATACCTACTCATGGTTGCTGAAGTCCGGACATCCAGGCGGCGAGAAGTCTTCATCCAGGCGGTGACATCTTCATCCATCGCGAGGGCATCTTCTATCTTCATCCCGGCGAAGCTTCAATGCAAGGTAACCATTTCAAAATGGCGTACCTTGCATTCCTATTGGCTGATTGTCAGGGAGCAGGGCTACCCTGTGTGCGGGAGAAGAACCCTATAGCAAGAAGCACACAATCCAAAGGCAAGGGAGATCCAAAAAGCGTAATCAGGGCAATATAAGTCAGTCCAGGCAGCAAGTATCGTAAGTGGAAGTCAGGCCAGGGGTCAAAACCAGGAAATCCAAGATCAAAGGAAGGGAATAGGAAGAGAGAAAATACAACGCTTAGTTATGCAGATAAACTGGCAAAATAACTCAGCAACAAGCCAGGGCTCAGACCGGAATTTAAACCTAACAGGGCCCAGGAACGCCCCCCATATCCAAGACAACAATAGCATCAGATACCTAGTACCCAATGAGAAGGCAGAGACTCGAGAGGCATGTTACAAAGATTCCTCTAGCTGTCAGATTACTGTCAAGTTTCTGTTCAAAGTTGACCCCCCTAGGAGAGAGGAGTAGGAATCTTTAGGTTTATGGACCTCAACTGCAGAATATAATATGCCCAAACATATTATGTCTTGATATATGGAGATTGTATGGGAATTTCCCTGTTTACAGAGGAGCTGGAAGTAAGCAATCTTACTAGGGATCAGGTATCCTCTACACATTCAGGAAAACAGGCAGTTAATGTAAGGTGTTGGCGAACAGGCACACATGAGTAGCTAAGTTCGTAATCATGCGTAACTGTATGTATGTAATTGCCAATACCTACATTGGTAGGAAGAAAATCTATAATGTTTTACACAGTAGATTCTGTAACGTTCCGGTTGCATTTATTAACAGATTGTACTGAATGCCGGCAATAACTGATAAAATTCTAAAGTTGTGAATGGTGCTACATAATGCAGGTTAAAGCTGTGTCAATTGAGTTAGGTAGTGAGAACGACAAAACGGAGTAACCCATAGAAATAACACAGTCAGAGTACACTGGTCACTTGGCTGATTTGAAATTTATTTTCATAAGCAGTGTCTTAAAGGTTTAACCAAGACATTTAACTTTAAGTAAGCAAAATTCAACGATTTAAGGAAATCATTAAATAACATAAATTGGGACAAATTATTCTCTAATAAAAATACAGAGGATAAATTGATAACATTTAAAACTTTGTTAAATAAACATACATATCAACAAATACCATATGGTTATAAAAATAAAAAAATAAAAATTCAGGCCAATGTGGCTGAATATAAATGTGTTAAGAGAAATTAGGAAAAAACGTAGGGCATTTAAATTATTCAAAGAAAATAGTACAGACTCAAAATTCCATATTTATAAGGAATGTAACAAAGCATACAAAAAGCAATCAAATTAGCCAAAATTGAAAATGAAAAATGAATTGCAAAGGATTCTAAATCTAACCCTAAAAGGTTAAGTACATAAATAGCAAAAAATCTAAGAAAGACAATATAGGTACATTAAAATGTGGGGAGGGTAGCATGATTAACAGTGACAGGGTGAAGGCTGAGATACTAAAATAGTTTTTTTCTTCAGTATACACAAGAGCGGAACCATTGGATGATACTTTGGAACAAAATAGAACATGCAAGCCCATACCATTAATTGCGTTATGTATAGAGGATATCAGGAACAAATTGGATAATATTACGGTAAATAAAACTCCAGGCCCAGATGGAATACACCCAAGGGTGTTAAGGGAACTTAGCACTGTTATAGACAAACCTCTACTCTTAATTTTTCAAGACTTATTATCCTCAGGCATGGTACCCAAGGATTGGCGTAAAGCTGATGTGGTGCCACTCTTCAAAAAGGGAAGTAGGGATGATCCAGGAAGCTTTAGACCAGTTAGTCTCATATCAAGTGGGGAAGATATTTAAAGGGATTATAAGGGATTATATTGATGAGCATATTCGTGTAAACAAGATTATGAGTTCTAATCAGCATGGTTTTATGAGAAATAGATCATGTCAAATTAATCTAATTAGATTCTGTGAGCAAGGAAGTAAAAATATAGATAAAGGGGAATCAGTTGATGTAATATACTTAGATTTTGCAAAGGCGTTTGATACAGTGCCACATGAGAGATTAATGCACAAAATTAAGGGACTGGGAATATCTGAAAATGTTAGTTTATGGATAAATAACTGGATAAAAAATAGGGAGCAATGAGTAGTAGTAAATGGATAATACTCAGATTGGACAAAGGTAATCAGTGGTCAGTGGAGTACCCCAGGGATCAGTGCTAGGCCCTATTCTTTTTAATATTTTTATAAATGACTTGGAGCTAGGATTAAATAGCGACATCTCTATTTTTGCAGATGATACTAAGTCATTAGGTCAGCCCAGGATGAACTTTCGTTACAAAGGGACATGCAAAAATTAGAAGTATGGGCAGGTAAATGGAAAATGAGATTTAATATGGGAAAATGCAAGGTTCTACATTTTGGAAGTAAAAATAAGCAGGCAACGTATTATTTAAATGGGACAAGACTTAGCCAAACACAGGAGGAAAGGGATTTGGGGGTAGTAATAGATAACAAGCTAAAGATGGGTGCACAATGCAGGGCAGCAGCTTCAAAGGCTAATAAGATACTAGCATGTATTAAAAGAGGCATTGGCCTCTAGTTATCAAGGGCTGGCGGACCTGATCTGCCAGATCCGCCAAGAGCTGCTGGTGCAACGCCGTCCCCTGCAGACTCGCGGTAAATGGGCCACCAGCAGGGGGTGTCAATCAACCCGATCGTACTCGATCGGGTTGTATTGTGGCGATGTGTGTCCGCCTGCTCAGAGCCGGCGGACAGGTTATGGAGCAGTGGTCTTTGTGACCGCTGCTTCATAACTGCTGTTTCTGGCAAGCCTGCAGGCTCGCCAGAAACACAGGGCCTTGATACATATGCCCCATTGACTCAAGGGAGGAAAGCATAATTCTGTCACTATATAAAGCCCTGGTAAGACCTCACCTTGAGTATGGAGTGCAGTTCTGGGTACCAATCGCAAAAAGACAATATTGCAGAACTAGAAAAAGTTCAGAGAAGGGCCACAAAGCTAATAAGGGGATTGGAGAATTTAACCTATGAGGAGAGGCTAGCCAATCTGGGTCTGTTTTCTTTAGAAAAAAGGCGCTTAAGAGGTGACATGATTACTTTATATAAATATATTCAGGGCCCATATACAGAGATGGCAGAAGCTCTGTTTATTCCAAGAAAATTGTTTGTGACCAGAGGTAACAATTTAAGGTTGGAGGAAAGGAGATTTAATCTCCTGCAACGGAAAAGTTTTTTCACTGTAAGAGCAATAAAATTGTGGAACTCATTACCAAAGGAAGTAGTGAATGCCAATACCCTAGATACATTTAAAAATTATTTGGATACATTTCTGTCTATAAACAAAATTCATGGATATGATTGCTAGTATTAAACGGGTCACCTTTTAGTGGGATTATTTAAGCTTAACTGGAGCTTTTTATATATATTTTAGATTTGTATAGGTTGAACTCGATGGACTTCGGTTTTTTTTCAACCTCATCTACTATGTTACTATGCTACAGATTAAGTAGTGCAACAGTGTAACATATGACACTAGCAGATGGAAATCACCCGTGATGCCATCCGCACCCATGCGCATCCAAGCATGCGCATGCACACGCCAGCCAAGGCGCACCCATGTGCACACCCCGCACACACAAACAGGCGCAGACAAAACACTAGGTGTAACCACTGCTGAGGAGAAACCTGCAACGGCGCCCTCCACCTTACCCACCTGTGAACAGGTAAGAAGGCATTCCAAGTACCCCTGGTTCCTTGACACCGATTTGATTCTTCAAATTTAAATCAGCCAATAGGATAAGAGCTTCTAAAATCCTATTGGCTGTTCAAAACAGCCAATAGGATGAGAGCTTATAAAATCCTATTGACTTTTCAAAACAGCTAATAGGATGAGAGCTTCTAAAATCCAATTGGCTGATTTGAACAGCCAATAGGATTTCAATAGCCCTCACCCTATTGGCTGATTTAAATTTGAAGAATCAAATCAGCCAATAGGAATGCAAGGTACGCCATTAGGTTTTTTTAAATTTGTAATTTAGGTTTTTAATTGGTAGTATTTTTTATTTTATTAGAATAGTAAGGTTAGGTTAATTTATATATTTTTTTATAATCTTTTATTGAGATTCATGGTACATAAACATCAGATAAATAACATAACAAGTAATATACATGAACAATTAAAGTTGTCCCTTCTCAGTAGATGCATAATTGACCATTAAGTCTCATATATCAACAGGTGATAGTTGTACATTACATAGTTATCAATAATTTGAGAATCTTGTTTTATAACATATAGATAATAGCATTTAACAGTGGTTAGTTTGATGGTTACACGTTAACCAACTGATATAGGAATCAAAATTGCTCTGAAAATGATAACCACAGAAATTATATATTTATATTGAAATATATCAGGATGAAGCAGAAATGGTTACAGGAATGTTCAGCAGGTAAACACTGCTATAAGTATAGTGGTGGGGGGGGGGGGGCAGAGAGGGGAGTGCTAGAAGCGAAAGGTAGCAAACAAAAACATAATTTATGCTTACCTGATAAATTTATTTCTCTTGTAGTGTAGTCAGTCCACGGGTCATCCATTACTTATGGAATATATCTCTTCCTAACAGGAAGCTGCAAGAGGATCACCCAGCAGAGCTGCTATATAGCTCCTCCCCTCACATGTCATATTCAGTCATTCGACCAAAGCAGACGAGAAAGGAGAAACCATAGGGTGCAGTGGTGACTGGAGTTTAATTAAAATTTAGGTCTGCCTTAAAGACAGGGCATGCCGTGGACTGACTACACTACAAGAGAAATAAATTTATCAGGTAAGCATAAATTATGTTTTCTCTTGTTAAGTGTAGTCAGTCCACGGGTCATCCATTACTTATGGAATACCAATACCAAAGCTAAAGTACACGGATGAAGGGAGGGACAAGGCAGGAACATTAAACAGAAGGAACCACTGCCTGGAGTACCTTTCTCCCAAAAATAGCCTCCGAAGAAGCAAAAGTGTCAAATTTGTAAAATTTTGAAAAGGTGTGAAGCGAAGACCAAGTCGCAGCCTTGCAAATCTGTTCAACAGAGGCCTCATTTTTAAAGGCCCAGGTGGAAGCCACAGCTCTAGTAGAATGAGCTGTAATCCTTTCAGGAGGCTGCTGTCCAGCAGTCTCATAGGCTAAACATATTATGCTACGAAGCCAAAAAGAGAGAGAGGTAACCGAAGCCTTTTGACCTCTTCTCTGTCCAGAGTAAACGACAAACAGGGAAGAAGTTTGACGAAAATCTTTAGTTGCCTGCAAATAGAACTAAAGGGCACGGACTACGTCCAAATTATGCAAAAGTTGTTCCTTCTTTGAAGAAGGGTTAGGACACAGTGATGGAACAACAATCTCTTGATTGATATTCCTGTTAGTAACTACCTTAGGTAAGATCCCAGGTTTAGTACGCAGAACTACCTTGTCTGAATGAAAAATCAGATAAGGAGAATCACAATGTAAGGCAGATAACTCAGAGACTCTTCGAGCCGAGGAAATAGCCATCAAAAACAAAACCTTCCAGGATAACAGCTTGATATCAATGGAATGAAGGGGTTCAAATGGAACGCCTTGAAGAACATTAAGAACTAAGTTTAAGCTCCACGGCGGAGCAACAGTCTTAAACACAGGCTTAATTCTAGTTAAAGCCTGACAAAAAGCCTGAACGTCTGGAACTTCAGCCAGACGTTTGTGTAGAAGAATAGACAGAGCAGAAATCTGTCCCTTTAACGAACTAGCAGATAAGCCCTTTTCTAAACCCTCTTGTAGAAAGGACAATATCCTAGGAATCCTAACCTTACTCCATGAGTAACTCTTGGATTCGCACCAATATAAATATTTACGCTATATCTTATGGTAAATTTTTCTGGTAACAGGCTTCCTAGCCTGTATTAAGGTATCAATAACCGACTCCGAGAAGCCACGCTTTGATAGAATCAAGCGTTCAATCTTCATGCAGTCAGCCTCAGAGAAATTAGATTTGGATGTTTGAAAGGACCCTGAATTAGAAGGTCCTGTCTCAGAGGCAGAGACCACGGTGGACAGGACGACATGTCCACTAGGTCTGCATACCAGGTCCTGCGTGGCCACGCAGGCGCTATCAGAATCACCGAAGCTCTCTCCTGTTTGATCTTGGCAATCAAATGAGGAAGCATCGGGAATGGTGGAAACACATAAGCCATGTTGAAGACCCAAGGGGCTGTCAGAGCATCTATCAGCACCGCTCCCGGGTCCCTGGACCTGGATCCGTAACAAGGAAGCTTGGCGTTCTGGCGAGACGCCATGAGATCCAGATCTGGTTTGCCCCAACGAAGAATCAGTTCAGCAAAGACCTCCGGATGAAGTTCCCACTCCCCCGGATGAAAAGTCTGGCGACTTAGAAAATCTGCCTCCCAGTTCTCTACGCCTGGGATGTAAATCGCTGACAGGTGGCAAAAGTGAGACTCTGCCCAGCAAATTATCTTTGAGACTTCCAACATCGCTAGGGAACTTCTGGTTCCCCCTTAATGGTTGATGTAAGCCACAGTCGTGATGTTGTCCGACTGAAATCTGATGAACCTCAGAGTTGCTAACTGAGGCCAAGCTAGGAGAGCATTGAATATTGCTCTTAATTCCAGAATATTTATTGGGAGGAGTTTCTCCTCCTGAGTCCATAATCCCTGAGCTTTCAGGGAGTTCCAGACTGCGCCCCAGCCTAGAAGGCTGGCGTCTGTTGTTACAATCGTCCAATCTGGCCTGCGAAAGGTCATCCCCTTGGACAGATGTGGCCGAGAGAGCCACCATAGAAGAGAATCTCTGGTCTCTTGATCCAGACTTAGTAGGGGGGACAAATCTGAGTAATCCCCGTTCCACTGACTTAGCATGCACAATTGCAGCGGTCTGAGATGCAGGCGCGCAAATGGTACTATGTCCATTGCCGCTACCATTAAGCCGATTACTTCCATGCACTGAGCTACTGACGGGTGTGGAATGGAATGAAGGACACGGCAAGCATTTAGAAGTTTTGATAACCTGGCCTCTGTCAGGTAAATTTTCATCTCTACAGAATCTATAAGAGTCCCTAGAAAGGGAACTCTTGTAAGTGGTAATAGAGAACTTTTTTCCACGTTCACCTTCCACCCATGCGACCTCAGAAATGCCAGAACTATCTCTGTATGAGACTTGGCAGTTTGAAAACTTGACGCTTGTATCAGAATGTCGTCTAGGTACGGAGTCACCGCTATGCCTCGCGGTCTTAGTACCGCCAGAAGTGAGCCCAGAACTTTTGTAAAGATTCTTGGAGCCGTAGCTAATCCGAAGGGAAGAGCTACAAACTGGTAATGCCTGTCTAGGAAAGCAAATCTTAGGTACCGATAATGATCCTTGTGAATCGGTATGTGAAGGTAGGCATCCTTTAAATCCACTGTGGTCATGTACTGACCCTCTTGGATCATGGGAAGGATGGTTCGAATAGTTTCCATTTTGAATGATGGAACTCTTAGAAATTTGTTTAGGATTTTTAAGTCCAAGATTGGTCTGAAGGTTCCCTCTTTCTTGGGAACCACAAATAGATTTGAATAGAATCCCTGCCCGTGTTCCGTCCGCGGAACTGGGTGGATCACCCCCATTAGTAAAAGGTCTTGTACACAGCGTAGAAACGCCTCTTTCTTTATTTGGTTTGCTGATAACCTTGAAAGATGAAATCTCCCTCGTGGAGGAGAAGTTTTGAAGTCCAGGAGATATCCCTGAGATATGATCTCCAACGCCCAGGGATCCTGGACATCTCTTGCCCAAGCCTGGGCGAAGAGAGAAAGTCTGCCCCCCACTAGATCCGTTTCCGGATAGGGGGCCCTCTCTTCATGCTGTCTTGGAGGCAGCAGCAGGTTTCTTGGCCTGCTTGCCCTTGTTCCAGGACTGGTTAGCTTTCCAGCCCTGCCTGTAACGAGCAACAGCTCCTTCCTGTTTTGGAGCGGAGGAAGTTGATGTTGCTCCAGCCTTGAAGTTACGAAAGGCACGAAAATTAGACTGTTTGGCCTTTGATTTGGCCCTGTCCTGAGGTAGAGCATGGCCCTTACCTCCCGTAATGTCAGCTATAATTTCTTTCAAGCCGGGCCCGAATAAGGTCTGCCCTTTGAAAGGAATATTAAGCAATTTAGATTTAGAAGTCACGTCAGCTGACCAGGATTTAAGCCATAGCGCTCTGCGCGCTTGGATGGCGAATCCGGAGTTCTTAGCCGTAAGCTTGGTTAAATGTACGACGGCATCAGAAACAAATGCGTTAGCTAGCTTAAGTGCTTTAAGCTTGTTCATAATTTCATCCAATGGAGCTGTGCGAATGGCCTCTTTCAGAGACTCAAACCAGAATGCCGCCGCAGCAGTGACAGGCGCAATGCATGCAAGGGGCTGTAAGATAAAACCTTGTTGAACAAACATTTTCTTAAGGTAACCCTCTAATTTCTTATCCATTGGATCTGAAAAGGCACAACTATCCTCCACCGGGATAGTGGTACGCTTAGCTAAAGTAGAAACTGCTCCCTCCACCTTAGGGACCGTCTGCCATAAGTCTCGTGTGGTGGCGTCTATAGGAAACATTTTCCTAAATATGGAAGGAGGGGAAAAGGGCACACCAGGTCTATCCCACTCCTTGCTAATAATCTCTGTAAGCCTTTTAGGTATAGGAAACACGTCAGTACACACCGGTACCGCATAGTATCTATCCAACCTACATAATTTTTCTGGAATTGCAACCGTGTTACAATCATTCAGAGCCGCTAATACCTCCCCTAGCAATATGCGGAGGTTCTCAAGCTTAAATTTAATATTAGAAATCTCTGAATCCAGTCTCCCTGGATCAGATCCGTCACCCACAGAATGAAGCTCTCCGTCTTCACGTTCTGCAAACTGTGACGCAGTATCTGACATGGCTCTCACCTCATCCGCGAGCTCTGTCCTTAACCCAGAGCTATCGCGCTTGCCTCTTAATTCTGGCAATTTAGATAATACTTCTGTCATAACAGTAGCCATGTCTTGCAAAGTGATTTGTAAGGGCCTCCCTAATGTACTTGGAGCCACAAAATCACGCACCTCCTGAGCGGGAGGCGAAGGTACTGACACATGAGGAGAGTTAGTCGGCATAACTTCCCCCTCGTTGTCTGGTGATTTACATGTAAAGATTGACTTTTATTTAAAGTAGCATCAATGCAATTAGTACATAAATTTCTATTGGGCTCCACATTGGCCTTTAAACATAGTGAACAAAGAGATTCATCTGTGTCAGACATGTTTAAACAGACTAGCAATGAGACTAGCAAGCTTGGAAATACTTTTCTAAATAAATTTACAAGCAATATAAAAAACGCTACTGTGCCTTTAAGAAGCACAAAAAGCTGTCACAGTTGAAATAACAATGAACCAAAATAGTTATAGCAACCAATTTTTCACAGTAAGTGTATTAAGTTAGCAAAGGATTGCACCCACCAGCAAATGGATGATTAACCCCTTAATACCCAAAAACGGATTAACAATTTAATAATTAACGTTTTTCTCACAGTCAAAACACACTGTCACAGGTCTCTGTGACTGATTACCTCCCTCAAAATGAATTTTGAAGACCCCTGAGCTCTCTAGAGATGATCTGGATCATGGAGGATGAAGTAGACAGATTGTGACTGAATTTTTACTGCGCAAAAAAGCGCTAAAATAGGCCCCTCCCACTCATATTACATCAGTGGGGAAGCTCAGAAAACTGTTTCTATGCAGAAAACAAAGATGGCCATGTGGTAAAAATCATGCCCCAATAAGTTTTATCACCAAGTACCTCACAAAAAATGATTAACATGCCAGTAAACGTTTTAAACATACATTTGAAAAGTTATGAATTGTTATTAATAAGCCTGCTAGCAGTCGCTTTTACTGCAGTTAAGGCTCATACATTATTTCAGTATTAACAGTATTTTCAGAGTCAATTCCATTCCTTAGAAAAATACATTCAGTGTACACACACTCATCAGCCTAATACCAGTCGCTATCACTGCATTTAAGGCTGAACTTACTTTACATTGGTATCAGCAGTATTTTCTCAGTCAATTCCATTCCTCAGAAAAATAATTACTGCACATACCTCATTTGCAGGGGGGCCCTGCATGCTATTCCCCTTCTCTGAAGTTACCTCACTCCTCAGATGAGAACAGCCAGTGGATCTTAGTTACGTCTGCTAAGATCATAGAAAACGCAGGCAGATTCTTCTTCTAATGCTGCCTGAGAATAAACAGCACACTCCGGTGCCATTTAAAATAACAAACTTTTGATTGTATAAATAAACTAAGTTAAAAAACATCACAGACCTCTCACAGCGACCTATCTAGTTAGGCTGCAAGAGAATGACTGAATATGACATGTGAGGGGAGGAGCTATATAGCAGCTCTGCTGGGTGATCCTCTTGCAGCTTCCTGTTAGGAAGAGATATATTCCATAAGTAATGGATGACCCATGGACTGACTACACTTAACAAGAGAAATAATAGTCTATCTTAAGGTGATAAAGTATCTCTTAAGCTGTAATAGTACAGAGGGTGAGGGGTGGGCTAAATATAGAAGTGTAATATAAGTTATATAAGTAATGAGGGGGCAGTGGTATTATTATACAGTGGAAATAGTGAGAAGCCTCATACCTCTAGGAGACCTAACCCTTAAACATAATTGAGTGCTGGTGATGAGTTTTCGACATAGAATATCTAACATTATAAACACTAAAACAGGTAACCTACTATTAAAGGGACAGTCAAGTCCAAAAAAAACTTTCATTATTTATATAGGGAATTTAATTTTAAACAACTTTCCAATTTACTTTTATCACCAATTTTGCTTTGTTCTCTTGGTATTCTTAGCTGAATGCTAAACCTAGGAAGTTCATATGCTAATTTCTTAGACCATGAAGACTGCCTCTAATTCGAAAGCATTTTGACCAATAGAGGGCATTAGTTCATGTGTTTCATATAGATAACATTGAGCTAATGCATGTGAAGTTACCCAGGAGTGAGCACTGATTGGCTAAAATGCAAGTGTGTCAAAAGAACTGAAATAAGGGGGCAGTTTGCAGAGTCTTAGATACAAGGTAATCACAGGGGTAAAAAGTATATTAATATAACAGTGTTGGTTATGCAAAAGCTGGGGAATGGGTAATAAAGAAATTATCTTTCTTTTTAAACAATAAAAATTCTGATGTTGACTGTCCCTTTAAACCAAAAGGTATTAGTTCACAAAATAAGGAACTTCAATCATAAGATATCTACTTTTATAGCTGCAAGTCCTATGTATCTTTGCTTGTGTTTGGCTAAAACAGCATATCTCCACTAGTCTCTTACCACATGTTGAATATAGCAGATAAAGCTAGTTCTGACCTCAAGAGGAGAAAGTGAAACAAGACATATATATAACATAAAGAAACACATGTTAGTGATATCATAGCTCTCACCAAACCCACGTCCTTATAGGAAATAGGAGATAGCATAGACAGGTTAACTTGTAAACTAATCTATGAAGAGCTGTATATACATGACTTCCGGAATAGGGAATAGTGAGCTAAATTTAGGCCAATTATGGTAGGATGCTGTAGCACTGATGAAAAGTTAGATACAGCACCTACTATAGCAGAATAAAAATATTATTGGAACTTTTACATCGTAAAGTGTGACGGCTGTGAAATGCCCAACATCTTCCAATCTATAATATAAGGTATCTCAGGCCCAAATGTACAAGCTGACAATTAATCTATAACAATTGTAAATAGTAACCTCAATATATGTAGTTGCTTTATACTATTCTTGTGATCTTTTATATAACCCTTTTTAAAGCCTTGATTTATCCGTTATAGATTTTATTTCTGGCTATATTTGTATATAGTAAATGGATAGGTTGGCTAACAAACAACCAAAAGATGATGATTAAAAAGCAGTTTCAGAGGGGCGGAGTCTGGCCACGCTTGCAGATGGCCGCATTCTAAGAGGGCTCCCAAATCCCAAGTCAGTTTTATCCCTTCTACCTGACCTTTTTACCCTTAATCCTTCCCTACACCTCACCTTTATGAATCCGATGTAACCCGACAGCTCGAGTAAGTGAAGAGAGCCTGATCAACTGCCGCACAACACCTCAGACACACCTTGGGTCCAACTAAGGCCTCTGATGCCCCAGCGCCATGATAGCGGTATCAGCCCAGACAGAAGCAATCAGGCATCGACTTACCGCATCACGGGCGCCTTGCCTACCTGACTCTGACAGAGACCCCGGTGACCGGCGTTTAAGCCATACAGCCCTCACTGTCTAGCGGCCATTACCGGACCACGTGGGTCCGCCGTGAAGTGCTCCCAGATTACAGCATCAGGGGTCTGCCTGCTAATCACGCAGTGACTGCATCTCATCCTGGACTGTCCATAACGGAATAAGGCCCCTTCGACTCAAGACTTCAGCGACAGCCTCCAAATTGCCCTGAGAACGCAACTCTTAGCAGGGCCCTTGCATCACCTTACCCCAGGCCTGAGCACTTTCCCAAGACTCTCCCTAACACAGCTGGCCTCACGCCAAGGGCAGGTTGGGAGGTGATCAGTGCGGTTTGCACCCAGGAACTGACATCAAGCACCGGTTAGCCAGATACGGTTTGTTGGTACCCCTCTCCACTATACTCTCTGTGCTCCCAAAGCCTTGCAATCTATTGGGCCCCATGCAACCCGAAGGACACAATTTTATCTAAGGCATCTTTTCCACCCTGTCCTTGGCTTGGGGCTCTTTCCTGATCTTATCCTACAACAACCAGCTTCCACCTGGGCAGCTTCAGGCCAGGGACCCCTGCTGAGATAGCAGGTTTCATGCCAGAGCCCACCAGCAATTAACCATTAAGCTAATCAACTACTGCTAGCCTCTTGAATACTCTCTCACCTGGCTACACAATCACCCCCACCATCTGGGTAATGCCGTGCAAAAAACACAACAAGCCTAACGTACAAAGCACAGGTAAAACTCTGAAACAATACCTCACTCCAAGAGATATCCCCCCTGAGCCAATCAACGCCACTATGTCTAATACACAGAAAGATGTTCAGGATCCTATTCCATCAGAGGACTATTCCTCCTATGTCACCAAACATGACATCAAACACCTCTCCTCCAAAGAGGACATCAATGTGGTACTCCAAGAGATGAGATCACTCTTTGGAGACCTAAGAAAAGATCTGGGCGCTCTGGACCACAGAGTACAGGCCCTAGAAGAAAAGCAAAATCCCACCAACCTCAGGATACAAAATAATGCTGCTATTATCAGCGACCACAAAGACAAACTCTCTATCTTGAATGAAAAATTAGAGGATCTAGAAAACAGATGCCGTAGAAACAACTTAAGATTCAGGGGGGTCTCTGAGACGGTTTCACCTGCAGCCTTAGAGGGTTACTTGCAAGCCCTTTTCAAAATCATTAAGGACAACCCCACGGCCCCAGACATACCTCTAGACAGAGCCCATAGGGCCCTGAGGGCGAAGCCTCCACCAAAAGCCCCTCCTCGGGACGTTATTGTCAGGTTCTCAAGTTTCAAAGACAAAGAAGACATCCTCCGTTTTGCTAGAATCAAGAAGAATATTTTTCATGCCGGAGAAGAGATCCATATCTACTCTGATCTAGCCCAGTCTACATTACAGAAGAGGAGAGAACTCTCCCCCATTACCTCAAAGCTCAGAGAACATAAGATCCTTTACAGATGGGGTTTCCCGGTCTCCATAATTGTGAACTACAACAACAAAATTATCACGTACAGACCCGGATCTGACCCAACTTTTTTCTTCAGAGAACTGTCAATACCTTCCCTTACAGGATCTGAGGACGATTGCAATTCTGATATTGGTGCAGTATAAAGTTATCAATAATGTTTTGTTGTTCTTTGTATTCGCTTTTCTTTTTGTTATGTTAATCATATCATTAACACTAGGTTTGAATTTTACAGTACCACAATGTTAAATCCTGGTTTAATTAAGACTGTATGTACTACTAGATCATCTATATTCCTTTTCTTTATACACCCCAGGCGCCACATTGGAATACTAGACCTAGATCATACCAGCGCAGACCTCAGATTATTATGCCTAGCTCACACTTAATGCTCTCATCATATAGCATATTTTGACAGATAATTCTAGTTTAAACTTTAATGAATAGGTCATGCTCTATCAATTAGTTTTTGGCTTGGTTCCAGTCTGTGGCCTCCCTCCAGTTCTCTACTGAGCCTAGTCTGTTGATGTGTTAATTATTGTAGATGCCTTTATCCTCTTCCTATGTTTCTATTTATGCATTTAGTACATATATGTTGCATATGTTGTTTATTGTGTTGCCTGAGTGTCGGTCCCACTAATCCTCCCACATGCCCCCACTTTTCCCCAAACCTTACCCTCCCTCTGCCCCCGCCTAATACCCCCTTAAAACCAAAGGCATGAAAGAAAATTCACCCCCCTGTCTATCATCCTCCACAAGTGCAAAACTCCTTATGTATTACAATCTGCCAACTCTGGTCCTGCGGGGTTGCCCAACAGGCCATCTAATATCTTAGACGCCTTAATTACCCTACCACCCTGTTCACCATGGCTCTGTTTTTTTTTTTTTTTTCCCCTTCCTTATTACCCTCATAAGCATTTATCACATGGAGTTAACCTTCCCCCTCTTTTCCCTCTCCCCCTACCCCCTTTCTTCCTCCCTCCCTCCTTCCCTTCATTCCTCTCTCCTCCCCCTTCATTCGCTCCTTTAGCCCTCAGCATAAATTCCTCCCTTCTATATTTATCCTCCCCTGCCCCCCCAATTTGTCAGGTAGACCATTACCACTTTTAATCATTACGATACGTATAACTGATCTTGGGATTACTTCCCCCAATTCAATTCTCCTTTTCTTAACTAGTAAACAATCTTGACTGCCCTATCTCTTTCTACTTAACCTCCCTCGCTTTTAAACATTCTCTTTCTCTCCCTTCCCTGCCTTCTTTCTTTTAATATCTCCCTTCAGCTCCCTTCTTTCTAACACCCTTCGAGGTTTTTATTTTTTTCTCTTCTCTTTTTTTTTTTTTTTCTTCCCACCCCCTCCCTTAAATGGCTAAACACAGCAGATTCCAGGATCATACTTTCAAATTAACATCCATCAACGCCAAGGGACTTAATAGCCCCGGCAAGAGATCTATTGCCTTGAAAGAACTACACAAATTAAACAGCCAAATTCTCCTAATTCAAGAGACACACTTCCAAAGAGGAAAAGAGCCTAGGTGGCACAATCCTCACTACCCCACTGCCTTCTTTGCGTCTGGCCCACGCAAGAAAAACGGCGTCGGAATTCTCATCCACAAATCCCTTTCCCTACAGGTCTCCCACTTAGAAAGGGACACTGACGGCAGGTACCTGATCCTTACAGGGACACTTTACAACCACCAAATCACTATCGCCAATATTTATGCGCCCAATCATACACAAATCCCCTTCTTTAGAAGGGTTACCTCCAAACTTCTGGAACACGCAAAAGGGGTGACATATTTAGCAGGCGACTTCAATCTCTCCTTTGACCCCCTTCTTGATTCATCGAAGGGTATTTCCTGTACCCCTCCTAAAACTCTGAAAGCAATCAAATCCACTCTAGCTAGCCTCACTCTCCATGACATATGGAGAACTTTACACCCCACTCAAAAATACTACACCTTCTTCTCAGCTCCTCACAACTGTTACACCCACATTGACCACATTTACACTGACTCCAACGGCCTTTCGATAACCACTCAAAGTGATATCGGCACAATCACTTGGTCGGACCATGCCCCGATCTCATGCACAGTACTTTGGCCAGACCTCCCAATCACCTCCAAAACCTGGAGACTCGACGATTTTCTACTAGACGATCCTTTAATCTGAAAAGATATCCAGACTGAGCTGATATTTCCGACTCAATTCTAACTCCTCTAGCTCAAGCCTTGTAGAATAGGAAGCCCATAAATCTGTTATTCGTGGTAGCTTCATCAAACATAAAGCTAAAATCAACAGACTGAACAGAGAAAAATACTCCTTTCTACTAACCCAAATCAGCTCCTTGGAAGCTGAACACAAAAAAGACCTTTCCAACGTACCCCTTAAAACTCGCTTACTTGAAGCTAGATCCTCCCTTAAGAAACACCTCATAGAAGCCCACCAAAGAAAAGCTCTCTACCTAAAGCAATACTATTTTGATGGAGGTAACAAACCGGGAAAAATTTTAGCCCGCTGTCTACGCAGAAAGCAACTTAACATACACATCCACTCTATCTTAACAAAAGATAATACTGCTCTCAGGAGCAGCGACCAGATTGCGGCAGCTTTCCACTCATTCTACTCCAAGCTATACAACATAGACGCCCCCCAAAGCAAAGAGCCACAACCCAACAGCCCAGATTCCTCTCTACTGGAGGCAACCAACCGGTATTTTGAGGGACTAAACCTACCCTCACTATCCACAGAACAAGCCCATAGCTTAGAATCCCCCATTTCCATAGAAGAATTACCCAGGCCATTAAGGACTCCCCTTCGGGAAAAAGCCCTTGTCCCGATGGCTTTACCCCCAGATACTATAAAACCCTTAAAGATATATTGATCCCCCATATGCTCCATATTTTTAATGCATTAAGAGAATTCCCCCATCTAACTAGATCCCTCTTAGAAGCTCATGTCACCGTTATTCCCAAACTGGGCAAACCCCACACAAGTCCTGAACACTTCAGACCCATTTCTCTAATCAATACCGACATGAAAATTCTAGCTAAGGTCCTTGCCAACAGGCTCAATAAGGTACTCCCATACTTAATATCTAACGACCAAGTCGGGTTTGTCCCAGGGAGGGAGGCAAGGGACAACACCACCAAAGTACTAAATCTGATCTCTTATGCCAGAACTGAGGGGTTCCCGCTGGTCTTGTTCGCAACAGGCGCGGAAAAGGCCTTTGATAGGGTCAGATGGTCCTTCCTAAAAAGAGTGATGCAGGAGATGAATATTCCCAAGGCCTTTATAAATATGACGCTCTCCCTTTACTCGAATCCCAACGCCAGAATAAGGGTCAATAACACCTTATCAGACTCGTTTGACATAAAAAACGGCACAAGACAGGGTTGCCCGCTCTCCCCTCTCCTATTCGATATTTCGATAGAGATCCCAGCACAAAAAATAAGAGAAAACCATGACATCAAAGGGCTTCAGGTAGGCAATAATCATCACAAACAGGCCCTCTTTGCTGACGACATTCTCTTCACTCTGACTGAGGCAGAGAGTTCTGTGCCTGCTCTGCTTAAAGAACTTGAAGCCTACGGCTCTGTATCCAATTTCAGTCTCAACCTCAACAAATCCGAACTCCTTAACATAAACACCCCACAACACCACATTCAATTCCTCAAAAACAACTTTAATATCACAATAGCACAACAGAAACTTAAATACCTAGGTGTCTTCCTTTCAGCCTCCCCACAAGACTTATTTAAACTCAATTATCTCACCCTAAAACAAACAATCGCTAATGATTTATCTACATGGAAAAATAAACCGCTCACTTGGCTGGGTAGAATAGGGGTGGTCAAAATGAATGTCCGACCCAGGATTTTGTACATCCTCCAAATGCTCCCTATCCCCCTTCAGAGAGGTTACCTAGAACAACTTCAAGGATTAATCGAACAATTCATCTGGGCGGGGGTTAGGCCGAGAATCCCTAAAAAAACTATGTACCTCCCAAGAGACAGGGGTGGCCTGGGAGTTCCCAATTTAGTTAATTACAGAAGAGCTATATTGCTCCAACATATTGTTGAATGGTCTCACAACTCTAGTGGCAAGGCCTGGGTTGACCTAGATAGACATATATTTAAATTTAACAATGTGGGGTCTTTGGCATGGTTCCCCCCCAGACCACAGACCCAAAACTCTACACAACTTTCCAATTGCCTCTGCAACATTCTCAGAATGGGACAAAATAATAGCCACTAGCACCCATATCTCGTCAAGGCACAGCCCTCTAACTTCTTTTGTGGAAAATCCTGACATCCCATACCATAGGATAGGATCCAAAATTAAAAACCCTCACAACCTCCTATCAAATTCAATTCACTCCCTCATAGACAAAGGAAAGCTCAAATCCCTATCAAGTTTACAGGAAACACACAGTGAAATATTTTCTTCTTGGCTCCATTACTCCCAACTTCTTCACTACATCTCCCATCACAAACACAAAAAACATTTCAGTAGGGAGTTGACACAGTTCGAGAAAATCTGTTCCACCGCCAACGCTCCCAGTCGGCTCATCTCCTTACTTTATAAAATCCTAGGAGTCCCAGAAACAGACACCCTCCCCTCCTATACTGTGGCATGGCACAGAGAGATCGATGTAGACATCGACGCACAATCAGGGCTAAAGGCCTTTGCTGCTACCAAAAGCTCATCGGTTTCCGCTCAAATCCAAGAAATGCACCTAAAATTTCTTTGCCATTGGTACCTAACTCCAGTTAGGCTTCACAGGATCTACCCCAAACTCAAAAGCTCTTGCTGGAGAGGTTGCGGCGATGAGGGTACTCTACACCATATATGGTGTTCCTGCCCGAAAATAAAAGATTTTTGGAGGGAAATCTCTCATGAAGCCTCCGCACTGCTAAACACGCATATACAGATAGATGTCGAGTCCCTTCTCTTTAGATCAATTCCCAAAACCAGCACCACGGCACACAAAGCCCTCTGGCTAATAATGATAAATGCAGCTAAAAAATTAATCCCCAGACATTGGAAAACGCAAAACACCCCCACCTTCTTGGATTGGAAAGCTCAGGTATCAGACCTCATTGCCCTTGAAAAATTTCACTATCTTCAAACACATAACCTAGCTACCCATGAGATGATCCAAGCTATCTGGAATAGATCTATTTAATTCCTCAGAATGCATCCCCTCCCTCTCCCCCCCCCATAATATATATATATATATATATTTTCTTATCTTTCTCTTCTTCTCTCTTCTTCTCTCCTGCCCCCTCCCCCGCTTCTCTCTTCTCCCTTCTTTTCTACTAGCACCACTATCTCCTCTGGCTCCCTTGATATTTGTGCTCCCCATGCGTTAAAAGGAGCCCAACGCCTTATTATACTCACCTTTACTTCTTCTTACGAAGACTTGACTTCATTGTTACTGTTGCATTGTTTACCATGTATGTACAATTTCAATTGTTACTCAAACGAGAAGCTACCATGTTGTCTGTATATCATTTTATTTTATCTTCAATAAAGCTTGTTTGAAAATCAAAAAAAAAAAAAAAAAAAAAGCAGTTTCAGAAACCAAGCCTTGTACTAGCTAGCCCTGAAGTAATACTCTCTTATGAATAGAATAGTAATATTAATAAAAATAATAGTAATATAAACCATTGTTTGAAGTATACTGGCAATGCATATTGAGTTACAAATATCCGTTATGAGGTTATTAAATGGTAAATCTTCATGTAAAAGTGGGCTGCTGAAGCCTGCATGACCCTTGTAAAAACACTGTGAATTGCATTAAGAATAATCCAGGTGCCCCTAAAGTCTGAAAGTACGGCTTGACATAAAAAAACACAACAAAAAAACACCCCAAAAACATGTATTTATCTTATGAACCTCTGTCATATAGCCAAAATTTAACCATATGTCTTGCCACAAATATATGAGAGTTGGGCAAAGGAGATAGCAGAGCTGTTGACATAAATTTACCCTACTCCAGTTCTGAGTTCAAGAAATGGTGGAGCTACTGGGGAGCTCTTCCCAAAAAGCCATGCTGTCATATCGAGAGTGGGCCTTCTGATGCCGCAAGATGAATCCAACAACAGTCCGTGGTCTACATGTGTGCAGGTCCTTCTCATGAGTCTTCACCGCTGTCAGATTTCCAGTCGCATACCTGGAGTGCCTGGAAGGTTTAGTGTGAAAGCTGAAATCGTGGAGGTACATGCAGGAGCTTGAGCTTTGCCCAGGGCCCATTGAGTCTATGGTGATTGCAAAAAGACTGCCGTCACACTCAGAAGCTCCCACAACAATCGATTAATATCCTGCTCTCTCCTAGGAGCAAACCACATCTCCCGGTGTATGAGAGGTGGAGGGAAGGGAGGTTACATGTATCTGGTTTGGCGGTGTAGATGCAGAATTTTGTTGCATAGAAATTGGAGCTGTAAGTATCCGCGTGTAAGCGTGGAGATCCACCTGCTCCACCATTGCCATTGTAGACACCTCTTTGTGCTCAGAGCCACATTGTATAACACTCCTAAGGCTGTTAAATTGGCTTATCATTCAATGTTCAAATTTCATTAGGAGGGCTCTCATTTCATTGTGAAAATCCTCTATCATAGAGTATTAGAACTGATAGTCCTTGGCTGGTTAACTGGCTTGTAGTTGCTAGAGGGATCTGGTAAGTAAGATGGCTTCACTTTGGAGCATAAGTTGTCTGCATATCTTCAGAAATAGTGTATTTCTGTTTATTGTGGAACATTAGGCATGTATCTGAGGTCTTTAACATGAGAGAAAGAAGGATTTCAGAGCTTATATTAATGAGTTAATCCATAAAGTTGTGTCCGAGAACCAGGAGCTACACAAAAACACGTCTGATCCCCTCTATAGTTGTCCCCCCGCAGGTTAATTTATAGTTTAATTTTAGATTTATTTTTATTTCACAGGGAAGTTTTTATTTATTTAAATATAGTGATATTGTAATTTTAATTTAAAGTTAGGGGGGTGTTAGGGGTTAATAGTTTAATTTAGTGTTTTGCAATGTGGGGGGCCGGCGGTTTAGGGGTTAATAGGTTAATTTAGTTGCGGATATGTGGGAGGCCGGAGGTTAAGGGGTTAATAACTTTATTATAGTAACAGTGATGTCAGGGAGCGGCGGAATAGGGGTTAATAATTTTTATTAGTGTTGGTGATGTCGGGAGTGGCAGATTAGGGGTTGATAAATTTATTTAATGGTCGCGATGTTGGTGGGTGGCAGATTAGGGGTTAATAAATGTTAAATAGTGTTTGCGATGTGGGAGGGTGGCAGTTTAGAGGCTAATAGGTAGTTTATGGGTGTTAGTGTACTTTGTAACAGTTTAGTTATGAGTTTTGTGAAACATTTTTGTCGCGCAAAACTCATAACTACTGGTTTCACATGGCGGTATGGATCCTGTCGGTATAGTCTGTAACGCAAGCTTTTTTTTATAGCTATACTGACACGACTCGCAATAGCTGCGTTACTGCCATTACGCTGAAATTGCCATTTTTTCAGCGTTAAAAGCCATAACGCAAAACTCGTAATCTACCTGCTTGTTAATAAATAACAAAAAAAACTTTATTACATGTGTATAGAATACTGTTAAATACAATAATATGTATGTAAAGTTTTTTTTCTTTATTTAAATAAAATGTGTTTTTAACATTTGGAGGCCTATTTACCAAATGTCTAGGATAAAAAAGTAAAAAAAGTCAGATGCGCCTAAGTTAATATGTGCATATACTAAACTAAATCTAATATGCAACCTATACTGTATATAAATCAAATCCAAAGTAACTATAAGTACAATATAAGTACTATATTAATAATATATATATATATATATATATATATATATATATATATATATATATATAGATATATATAAATATATATATATATATATATAAGATGTGGAAATAAAATGTGAAAAAACATGTATTAAATAAATACAATGCTGATTGACATAAAGAGTGAACACCAAAGCATAATGTTTAAAACATGATAACGTATTAGTGTATAAATAACTTGTGAATACTGATAGGGTAGTCACGATATGGCCTAGACAGTCCACACTATATCATGGAGTGATGAATTCTCCAGGCAGCAAAACTTCTTCCAAATGCTTGTTGGCCAAACACACAAATCTACAGAAACGAAATAAAAGAAGAGGCGCCAAATAGTGTGTTTCGTTCAGATATTAAGGCAGTGCACCCCTACTATGACATCTACTTACAAGATCCACAGCACTTGATAAGTGCCACAAACGCCTTCTGGACCATCAACAGCTGTCTAGATCGCTGATCAAAAACATCATCCCCAGGTCTGCAGCTGCAATAGGAGGAGAGAAAAGAAAGGGCACCGCAATAGTGTATATCAGTGTGTAAAAGATCTACACAAACAACGTTAGTACCGTACTTACAAGGTATAAGGCGCCACAAAAGCCGACAGTGCGGATCAGGTCCGACAGACATCGCTGAATGCGGAGACCAATACGCTCTCCGTATTCAGCATTGCACCAGCAGCTCTTGTGAGCTGCTGGTGCAACGCCGCCCCCTGCAGACTCGCGGCCAATGGGCCGCCAGAAGGGGGGTGTCAATCAACCCGATCGTACTCAATCGGGTTGAATGTGGCGATCTCTGTCCGCCTCATCAGAGCAGGCGGACAGGGTTATGGAGCAGCGATCTTTAGACCGCTGCTTCATAACTGCTGTTTCTGGCAAGTCTGAAGGCTCGCCAGAAACACGGGCCCACAAGCTCCATACGGAGCTTGATAAATGGGCCTCTTTATGTGTTCTTTTCTTTTTAGGAAGAAAATTTCATTTGGAAAATTATGATTCCATAGAAATGCTGCAGTCTTTTTTTTTTTTTTTTTTAAGAAAAGTAAGTTTTTTCAGCAAAATTACTTTTTTAATAAGTGGAGTGTTAATTTATCACGTGCCCGCAAATGGGCAAATTTGACCATTTGCGGGCGCACAATAAATAACCAGCTATTATTGCGGTAACAATTAGCGCTTGTAAAATTAACCAGAGATCAGATTCTGGTTGATTTGATAAATTTCCACCAAATGCCCCCGAAGTCAAGTGTAATATATGTTATTAAAAAATAAACGGCTAGATTACGAGTTTTGCGTTAGAGGCTATGAGGTGCTAACGAGCAGTTTTCCCTCACCGCTCACTTCCCTACAGTGCTGGTATTACGAGTTTTTACAAACCCGTCGTTAAAAGACAAGAAGTGAGCGTTGAGCAAAATTTTGCTCATTACCGCACTCCAATACCAGCGCTGCTTAAGTTTTCGGTGAGCTGGTCGTACGTGCTTGTGCACGATTTCCCAATAGGAATCAATGGGGAGAGCCGGCAGATAAAAAGTCTAACACCTACAAAAAAGCAGCCAATAGGATTGAACTTCTATTCTATGAACTTCTAAGGGAAGCCATCTTGGATGATGTCACTTAAAGGTACCTTCATTCGTCTTTAGTCGTCGGATGAAGAGGATGCTCCTCGTCGGATGTCTTGAAGATGGACCCGCTCCACGCCGGATGGATGAAGATAGAAGATGCTGTCTGGATGAAGACTTCTCCTTGCTTCGTTGAGGACTTCGGCCCGGCTTGGATGAAGACTTCTCCCGGTAAGTCGATCTTCAGGGGATTAGTGTTAGGTTTTTTTTAAGGGTGTATTGGGTGGGTTTTATTTTTAGGTTAGGGTTTGGGCTTGCAAAAGAGCTAACTGCCCTTTTAAGGGCAATGCCCATCCAAATGCCCTTTTCAGGGCAATGGGGAGATTAGGTTTTTTTAGATAGTATTTTATTTGGGGGGTTGGTTGTGTGGGTGGTGGGTTTCACTGTTGGGGGGGTTGCTTGCATTTTTTTTTTACAGGTAAAAGAGCTGATTACTTTGGGGCAATGCCCTGCAAAAGGCCCATTATTGGTAGTTAAGTTTAGGCTAGGGTTTTTTTTTATTTTGGGGGGGCATTTTTATTTTGATAGGGCTATTAGATTAGGTGTAATTAGTTTAAATATCTTGTACTTTGTTTATTATTTTCTTTTTTTTGTACTTTAGCTAATTTAATTTAATTGATTTAATTGTTGTTAATTTAGTTAATTTATTTAATTATAGTGTAGTGTTAGGTGTTAGTGTAACTTAGATTAGTTTTTATTTTACAGGTACTTTTGTATTTATTTTAGCTAGGTAGTTATTAAATAGTTAATAACTATTAAATAACTATTCTACCTAGTTAAAATAAATACAAACTTGCCTGTAAAATAAAAATAAATCCTAAGCTAGCTACAATGTAACTATTAGTTATATTGTAGCTAGTTTAGGGTTTATTTTATAGGTAAGTATTTAGTTTTAAATAGGAATAATGTAGTTAAAGGGACACTCAATCAAAATGAAACTTTCATTATTCAGATTGAGCATGCTATTTTAAACAACTTTCCAATTTACTTCCATTAACAAAATGTGCACAGTCTTTTATATTTAAACTTTTTGAGCCACCAGCTCCTACTGAGCATGCGCAAGAAAAAGTGTGTATGCATTTGTGAATGGTTGATGGCTGTCACATGGTATGTGTATGCATTTGTGATTGGCTGATGGCTGTCACATGGTACAGGGGGAGTGGAAAAAGACATAACTTAAAATTGTCATAAAAAAAATCTACTACTCATTTGAAGTTCAGACTAAGTGCTATTGCATTGTCTTGTTATCTTGCATTTGTTGATTATGAAAAAATCGACTGTGTTGACTGGTCCTTTAATGATAGTAATTTTCTTTAGATTTATTTAAATTATATTTAAGTTAGGGGGTGTTAGGGTTATGGTTAGACTTAGATTTAGGGGTTAATAACTTTAATATAGTGGCGGCGACGTTGGGGGCAGCAGATTAGGGGTTAATAAATGTAGGTAGGTGTTGTCGATGTTAGGGATGGCAGATTAGGGGTTAATAATATTTAACTAATGTTTGCAAGGCAGGAGTGCGGCGGTTTAGGGGTTAATATGTTTATTATAGTAGGGGCAGCAGATTAGGAGGTAATAAGTGTAGGTAGGTTGTGGCGACATTGGGGGGCGGCAGATTAGGGGTTAATAAATATAATGTAGGTGTCGGCGATGTTGGGGGCAGTAGATTAGAGGTTCATAAATATAATGTAAGTGGCGGCGGTGTCCGGAGCAGCAGATTAGGGGTTAAAATTGTATTATAGTGTTTGCGATGCGGGAGGGCCTCGGTTTAGGGGTTAATAGGTAGTTTATGGGTGTTAGTGTACTTTTTAGCAAGGCTCCCATTGGAGCTTATGGAAGCGCACTCTCACATTAGCGTGTGCTGGTATTACTCAGCGGAGCGCAAATATTGCTTTTGCAAAAGCAATATTTAGCGCTCCACTTGTAATCTAGCCCAACATTTTTATAGCTGCTATATGTTCACACTGTACTGAACGTCTTTAACTTCTAATAATGTGGCTACACTTTAACAAATGTTACTACTCTAGGCACTAGCACCTGCACCATATAAGAAACTGATTTATTGTAACCTCCCCATGGCAGTAAAACATACCCTTGCACACCACAGTCAGCCCTTCTGCTGCTGTAGATTATTTCCTTATTGTTGTAGCTAATTACTTAACATCATATATTAACCTCAAATAGATTTTGTTCCAATGTCAACAATTCCAACTCTTGTGGTCTGCAAGAATAGTCACAAAGCTTTGATAGTTAGGAGCATTTCTCAGACATACCTTTCCTTCTCCCTTCTTATGCATTGGGTTTTTACTTGCTTTGTACATGGTGTCAGGACGTTCCAAAAGGTGAAGGTAAGTATAATGAATAAATGGTTTGTGTGGGCATAGTGACTTCAACTACATTGTGACACTGACACAAAAAGCTGTTTGCCCACTGAACGCAAGAGGCAAAGCAATTATTTGTGTGGGGCTTTGACTAAATACTTTTGCTCTAGGATTTAGATCATGTACAATGGACAACCATTTGTTCTCATGGTTGGTTTGGTTGCAAATTGTTGTCTGATGACTGAGATCTTGACAATAATTAGCAGTTATATTATAACTATATCACGCCCTTCAACCCAGCATGCATTACATTACACATAATTGATACATTACTATTATTAATATCACAGTCTTCACGTAAGTTTTGTTCAAGTGGAAATTATATTTCTGTAGAGAGAATGACAAAATATACATATACAAGTATAATGATGGTAACATCATCACTCCTTCGGAGTTGTATTTGCTCCCTTTGTGGTCAACAATACAGGTAAACTTAACTGCAGCTGACCAAGCCTTCCAATGGCTTTATAGCAACCGTAACCGTCCTTCACCCCAAATATCTATAATAGCTGACCAAATTTTACCCACCTCTAACATCTGTCACTACGTTTATGGATCTGTCACTATGTTTATGTGTGTTTGCTGTTGCATATCTGCATTATGATATAAGTTTGTGTTTTACCCCTGCTAAAAGGTTAAAAGTGAAACCTGCACACCTGGCACATTCTCATATTGCTACCTTAGTATTTGGTTGTTGATTGTAGGATACATACTGTACATATGCTGTTCCTGGTTAGCTCATTCCTTATCCGAGTTAAACAAAATGGTATTAATTCTAATCCATCAAAATTCCTGTGTGAATGTCATCTAATAACTTTTTATGAATTTTGAAAATTGAACCAGTTTCAAGCCACCTCCTTAATAACCCATTTAGGGCTAGATTACAAGTGGAGCGCTAATTTATTGAGCGATCAGATCTCTGGTTTATTTTATAAATGTCCACCTAATGCCCCCAAATCAAGTGCAATATACTTTATTAAAAATAAAGATAGCAGGATCTTTATTTTTTTTAATAAAATAACAAAAAATAAGCAGTTATGAGGGTTTAAAGTTGGTAGGTGTGTGGTGTTAGAAAAAAAACTGCACTGAATTTACATATCGGTCTATGGGAACTGTGTTTCCCAGTAAATATATATGTATATGCTTATATACATATATATTTATGTGTTAATATGTGTATAGGTAAACTTGTGTAAATAATTAGACATAAAAGATAATATGATCTGCATTCCCTGTTAGCTCAGCCTATTTCAGTGGGTTGTGATTTCAATTACCAGTAACAATTATTTTATATACATAATTGTCACTAAGTAATGTTGGGTTGCTAGATTTTGTATAGAAGTTATATTAACTTGCATAGCATCTAGCCCAGGGTCTACTTACCAATGAATGGAACACAAAGTGATAAATGAAAAGGCACATTAATAAAATGCACAAACATATTTACCTTCCTTGATTGAATGTGCCTTCCCAACTTCATTGTAGAAATAACACTAGTTTTGCTACATATCATTATATCAATAGAAGTAGTTTTGTTTATGAAATCAATTTAGGGGAAGAGGGAAATAGTATTATGAGAACTTTTACCAAAACTGAAACAGGACATACAATATAATGAAGTGATAGTGTTACCTGTGTCAAAGAAACAGTTGTTGATAAACAGAAAATATGGTTCTAATTGCACAGGATGGAAGATAATCAATAAGGACAGGGGGGCAAATTTATCATTGTGCGGGCGGACTTCGAAAAATGCCGACAGCGTATATCATTGCACAAGCATTTTGAGTGAAATGCTTGTGCAATGCCGCCCCCTGCACATTTGTGGCCAAGTTAACGAGAAGCAGTCTTAAGACCGCTGCTTCTTAACTTCAGTTTCAGGGGAACCTGAAACTACGGGGGGTAAATTGCAGCATCCGCTGCTTGATAAATCTACCCCATGGTGTCTAAAAGTGAAGTGATGCTTTTTGGGTTGGATGTTGGTTGTCTTTAGTTTGAAGAAGTTTTAAGATGTATTCTTAGATATTGCACTAGAGAAGTCTGTATAGAAAAGTAAAGTTTAAGACATTGGCCCCTATTTATCAAGCCATCAACCGCAAATATGCTGGAATTCCGCAGCGTAATTGTGGCGAGCCTGATTCGCCTTATTTATCAAAGGCTACAGACCGGCAAAAGTAGAATTTTGTTACGTAACATACGATCCGCCGGTCTCAGTCCATCACAGATCGATGCTTACGTCACTACAGATGTTCTGAATGCAAATTCGGCACTGACTGACTACTTTTGCTACTTATCAAAAATCTACCAGGTACGCTCGGCATTATTCCAGCCCAGCGTACCTGGTTTTCAATCCGCCGCCCTGGAGGCAGAGGATGCCATAGGAATCATTGGGAGTCTGAAAGCAGCGAAAGCTTATGTTCGCTGCTGCCCGATATCCCATTGATTCCAATGGGAGAATAAAATTTATGTTTACACCTAACATGCTAACATAAACCCCAGAGTCTAAACACCCCTAATCTGCCGCCTCCGCCGCCACCTACATTATACTTATTAACCCCTAATCTGCCCCCCCGACACCTACATTACACTTATTAACCCCTAATCTGCCGTCCCCAACGTCGCCGCCACTATATTAAATTTATTAACCCCTAAAACTTAGTCTAACCCTAACACCCCCTAACTTAAATCTAATTTAAATAAATCTAAATAAAATTCCTATCATTTCCTAAAGAATTTCTATTTAAAAGCTACAATGTAACTATTAGTTATATTGTAGCTAGCTTATGGTTTATTTTATAGGTAAGTATTTGGTTTTAAATAGGAATTATTTAGGTAATGATAGGAATTTTATTTAGATTTATTTATATTAGATTTAAGTTAGGGGTGTTAGGGTTAGACTTAGGTTTAGGGGTTAATAAATTAAAAATAGTGGCAGCGAAGTTGGGGACGGCAGATTAGGGGTTAATAAGTATAATGTAGGTGGCGACGGTGTCGGGGGGAAGATTAGGGGTTATTAACATAATGTAGGTGGCGGCGGTGTAGGGGACGGCAGATTAGGGGTTAATAACATAATGTAGGTGGTGGCGGTGTAGGAGGAGGCAGATTAGGAGTTAATAACATAATGTAGGTGGCGTTGGGCTCCGGGAGCGGCAGGATAGGGGTTAATACATTTATTAGAGTGGCAGTGGGCTCCGGGACCGGCGGTTTAGGGGTTAATAACTTTATTTAGTTGCAGCGGGGTCCGGGAGCAGCGGGATAGGGGTAAAACAGTGTAGTATAGTGTGGGTGTTTAGTGACAGTATACCAATAAAGCTGGGAAAAAGCCAAAGAGCAGCGAGATCAATGACTGTTAGTTAACAACAGTCCACTGCTCATCGCCCCGTACTTGGTGCATGGCTTTTTAACAGCTTTTTTGGTAACTTTGGATAACGTATTCAGGTCCGCAGCAGCGATGTTAGGCGATCTTGGTGCCGTCGAATGCAAGTAAGTTGACGGCTTGATAAATAGGCCCCATTGTTCGCTTGTTGAGAGTTTGGGGGATCATTTTTGACCACATATACGGCTAGATTTAGAGTTTGGCGTTAGCCATCAAAACCAGCGTTAGAGGCTCCTAACGCTGGTTTTGGGCTACCGCTGGTATTTAGAGTCAGTCAGGAAAGGGTCTAACGCTCACTTTCCAGCCACGACTTTTCAGATCCCCCTACGCCAATTGCATATCCTATCTTTTCAATGGGATCTTTCTAACGCTGGTATTTAGAGTCTTGGCTGAAGTGAGCGTTAGAAATCTAACGACAAAACTCCAGCCGCAGAAAAAAGTCAGGAATTAAGAGCTTTCTGGGCTAACGCCGGTTCATAGAGCTCTTAACTACTGTGCTCTAAAGTACACTAACACCCATAAACTACCTATGCACCTCTAAACCGAGGCCCCCTCACATCGCCGCCACTCTATTAAAATGTTTTAACCCCTAATCTGCCTCTCCGTACACCGCCGCAACCTACGTTATCCCTATGAACCTCTAATCTGCTGCCCCTAACACCGCCGACCCCTATATTATATTTATTAACCCCTAATCTGCCGCCCCCAACGTCACCTCCACCTACCTACAATTATTAACCCCTAATCTGCCGACCGGACCTCACCGCTACTATAATAAATGTATTAACCCCTAATCCGCCTCACTCCCACCTCAATAACCCTATAATAAATAGTATTAAACCCTAATCTGCCCTCCCTAACATTGCCGACACCTAACTTCAAGTATTAACCCCTAATCTGCCGACCGGACCTCACCGCTACTCTAATAAATGTACTAACCCCTAAAGCTAAGTCTAACCCTAACCCTAACACCCCCCTAAGTTAAATATAATTTAAATCTAACGAAATAAATTAACTCTTATTAAATAAATTATTCCTATTTAAAGCTAAATACTTACCTGTAAAATAAACCCTAATATAGCTACAATATAAATTATAATTATATTGTAGCTATTTTAGGATTAATATTTATTTTACAGGCAACTTTGTATTTATTTTAACCAGGTACAATAGCTATTAAATAGTTCATAACTATTTAATAGTTACCTAGTTAAAATAATTACAAAATGACCTGTAAAATAAATCCTAACCTAAGTTACAATTAAACCTAATACTACACTATCAATAAATTAATTAAATAAAATACCTACAATTATCTACAATTAAACCTAACACTACACTATCAATAAATTAATTAAATACAATACCTACAAATAAATACAATTAAATAAACTAACTAAAGTACAAAAAATAAAAAAGAACTAAGTTACAAAAAATAAAAAAAATATTTACAGACATTAGAAAAATATTATAACAATTTTAAGCTAATTACACCTACTCTAAGCCCCCTAATAAAATAACAAAGCCCCCAAAATAAAAAATGCCCTACCCTATTCTAAAATACAAATAGAAAAGCTCTTTTACCTTACCAGCCCTTAAAAGGGCCTTTTGCGGGGCATGCCCCAAAGAATTCAGCTCTTTTGCCTGTAAAAAAAAACATACAATAACCCCCAACATTACAACCCACCACCCACATACCCCTAATCTAACCCAAACCCCCCTTAAATAAACCTAACACTACCCCCCTGAAGATCATCCTACCTTGAGTTGTCTTCAGCCAGTCGACCCACCGATCGAACCGAAGAGGAGATCCGGAGCGGCAGAAGTGATCCTCCAAGGGGCGCTGAAGAAGTCTTCCATCCGATGAAGTCATCATCCAGGCGGCGATGATGATTGGAACAGCCAATAGAATGCAAGCTCAATCTGATTGGCTGATTGGATCAGCCAATCGGATTGAACTTGAATCTGATTGGCTGATTCCATCAGCCAATCAGAATTTTTCTACCTTAATTCCGATTGGCTGATAGAATCCTATCAGCCAATCGGAATTCGAGGGACGCCATCTTGGATGACGTCCCTTAAAGGAGCCTTCATTCATCGGTAGTCCGTCGGGGACGAAGGATGTTCCGCGTCGGCGGAATGAAGATGGATCCTGAAGAAGAAGATTGAAGACCCCGCTTGGAAGATGACATCGCCCAAATGGAAGACTTCTTCAGCGCCGCCTGGTTGATGACTTCATCGGATGGAAGACTTCTTCAGCGCCCCTTGGAGGATTACTTCTGCCACTCCGGATCTCCTCTTCGGTTCCATCGGTGGGTCGGCTGGCTGAAGACAACTCAAGGTAGGATGATCTTCAGGGGGGTAGTGTTAGGTTTATTTAAGGGGGGTTTGGGTTAGATTAGGGGTATGTGGGTGGTGGGTTTTAATGTTGGGGGGGGTGTATTTTTATTTTACAGGCAAAAGAGCAGTTTTCTTTGGGGCATGCCCCACAAAAGGCCCTTTTAAGGGCTGGTAAGGTAAAAGAGCTTTGAACTTTTTTAATTTAGAATAGGGTAGGGCATTTTTTTATTTTGGGGGGCTTTGTTATTTTATTAGGGGACTTAGATTAGGTGTAATTAGCTTAAAATTGTTGTAATATGTTTTAAATGTTTGTAACTTATTTTTTTTATTTTTTGTACTTTAGTTAGTTTATGTAATTGTATTTAATTGTAGTTATTTGTAGTTAATTTATTTAATTAATTTAATGATAGTGTAGTGTTAGGTTTAATTGTAACTTAGGTTAGGATTTATTTTACAGGTAATTTTGTATTTCTTTTAGCTAGGTAGTTATTAAATAGTTAATAACTATTTAATAACTATTCTAAATAGCTAAAATAAATACAAAGTTACCTGTAAAATAAATATAAATCCTAAAATAGCTACAATGTAACATACATAGTAACATAGTAACATAGTAACATAGTAACATAGTAGATAAGGTTGAAAAAAGACTGAAGTCCATCGAGTTCAACCTATACAAATCTAAAATACTTACAAAAAGCTCCAGTTAAGCTTAAATAACCCCATTAAAATGTTACCCATTTAATACTAGCAATCATATCCATGAATTTTGTTTATATACAGAAATTTATCCAGACTATTTTTAAATGAATCTATGGTATTGGCATTCACTACCTCCTTTGGTAATGAGTTCCACAATTTTATTGCTCTTACAGTGAAAAATTATTAATTACATTGTAGCTAAAATTATTAATTACATTGTAGCTTACATTGTAGCTATCTTAGGGTTTATTTTACAGGTAAGTATTTAGTTTTAAATAGGAATAATTTATTAAAGTATAGTGTAGTGTTAGGTGTAATTGTAACTTAGGTTAGTTTTTATTTTACAGGTAAATTTCTCTTTATTTTAGCTAGGTAGCTATTAAATAGTTAATAACTATTTAATAGCTATTGTACCTAGTTAAAATAAATTGAAATTTGCCTGTAAAATAAAAATAAATCCTAAAATAGCTACAATATAATTATAATTTATATTGTAGCTATATTAGGGTTTATTTTAAAGGTAAGTATTTAGCTTTAAATAGGAATAATTTATTTAATAAGATTTAATTTATTTCGTTAGATTTAAATTATATTTAACTTAGGGGGGTGTTAGTGTTAAGGTTAGACTTAGCTTTAGGGGTTAATACATTTATTAGAGTAGCAGTGAGGTCCGGTCGGCAGATTACGGGTTAATACTTGAAGTTAGGTGTCGGCGATGTTAGGGAGGGCAGATTAGGGGTTAATACTATTTATTATAGGGTTATTGAGGCGGGAGTGAGGCGGATTAGGGGTTAATACATTTATTAGAGTAGCAGTGAGGTCCGGTCAGCAGATTAGGGGTTAATAAGTGTAGGTAGGTGGAGGCGACGTTGGGGGCGACAGATTAGGGGTTAATAAATATAATATAGGGGTCGGCGGTGTTAGGGGTAGCAGATTAGGGGTACATAGGGATAACGTAGGTTGCGGCGGTGTACGGAGCGGCAGATTAGGGGTTAAAAAAAATATGCAGGTGTCAGCGATAGCGGGGGCGGCAGATTAGGGGTTAATAAGTGTAAGGTTAGGGGTGTTTAGACTCGGGGTTCATGTTAGGGTGTTAGGTGCAGACATAGGAAGTGTTTCCCCATAGGAAACAATGGTGCTGCGTTAGGAGCTGAACGCTGCTTTTTTGCAGGTGTTAGGTTTTTTTTCAGCTCAAACTGCCCCATTGTTTTCTATGGGGGAATCATGCACAAGCACGTTTTTGAAGCTGGCCGCGTCCATAAGCACCACTGGTATTGAGAGTTGCAGTGGCGGTAAATATGCTCAACGCTCCCTTTTTGGAGCCTAACGCAGCCCTTCTGTGAACTCTAAATACAGCGGTATTTAAAAGGTGCGGGGAAAAAAAAGCCAGCGTTAGATACGCGGGTCGTTACCGACAAAACTCTAAATCTAGCCGTATATGATTAATGATTGATTAAGTATTCCTTTAATTGCTGTTCTGGAGTTAATTCCTGTCTTTACCTTTTTGAATAATAATTGTAGTAAATCTCTTGGCGAGTCCATTTAAAATAGGGATCTTTTTTACTCACCAATTAAACTTCAATGGTGAATCTGAAAGCTAAAACTCTGTCCATAAGAACTGGCTACCTTGCATGTGTGATTTATTTGGTCAAATTGTTTGTTTGTTTTTCCTTATTTTCCCAGCAATTAAATTTGATACACATGTTAAATGTTTTTATTTGCACTAGGCAGTTTTTTTGCCAATTTCAATTTAATAATTAAAAGTTAAGCTTTAATATGTGGCCTCATTCACACTAATATATTGAACGACAATAAGTGAGTGCCTATAGAATATATTATGTATCTTGTGGCTGAAATACTAACCCGCATTGATGACATAACGGATGCATATTGTGTATCACAGCAACATGGATAACATCATGTAAATGTAGGACTGCACAACTTTAATGTTTCACATCAAACGGAACATAACACTTTCACTGCATTAGTAGATACATAGGTATCATCCATCTCAACAGAAAAACAGTTGTTGTCGTATTGGTCTCACAGAGAATATTCCTTTAGTAGATTGTGATACATTTTAATGGAATAGGAAAATCAAGTTTTTTTTTATTATTCCATAAGCTTTAAAGACCTTAAAGGTCTCTTCATCTACATCTAAAGAAGAGACACATGAGGTCTTAAAAGCCTATGGCATAAAACAACCTTGAGTTAATTGGTCCAATAAAATGTATCACAATCTATTAAAGGAACATAGATACTTAAGTAGAATAAATGGAGATCCTACAAAATCAAGCAATGGAATTCAGAAATAATCATTTCTTCCATCTTTCCTCCTCATCTCACCTTTTTGTTTTTCCTATGCTTCTACCTGTAATGCTCGTGGGATATTTCCCTATCAGATGAAACTTGGCAGGTAGTCATCTTTTTTTTTTTAAATATCTTTTTTTATTGTTTTCTACAATGCATTACAATCAGGGATAACATACCTAACGTACCTATACATCATTATTCTGTATACCGTACAACTTACATATGATATGACATTCCAAATCACATCTGCTATTCCATATGCCAATCAAAACACAACAACAAAAAAGAAAAGACAAAAGAACAGACAAAACCCAGGGAGAGCGATCATATAAGACTTAACTTAGCTTCTCCCAAGAGAATCACAGCCCTCTTAATACATATAGACCTAGAGATCCAATTAATACATATATTCTGAACACCTAAATAGCTTTCTCAGAATTGAATCATGTCACAATATAGTCTAGGGAAAAACAGGGACATGTACCCTGCAAGCGTGCCGGGGTGGGGGGGGGGGTGAGGTGAGGAAGAGTTGGTAGACTGGAAGGGACTCATTTTATAATATAATACTCCAAGAATTCGGTAATTCATTAATAGTTATCCAATATTTTACCAGGTTAGATTTTGCTAAAGGTTTGATAATTTGTAGTTGGATATTTGTTGTCTGTGCCTCTATTACCTTTAGCTATTTGTAAAAAAACTTTTTTTAATAATTTCTCTGAGTCTGGTAATATATTATATTGTTCCATTGTCATTTGATTTATCATCGCTACTGCAAATTGTGCTATGGTAGGTACTTACACTGATTTCCATTTAGAGAGTATTAACATATGGCCCTGAAGGATTACAGTATTAATTTTGGGTTATCTCGCCAGTCAGTACTCTGATATAAAAAGAAATCCATTCTACTGCTAACTTGAAAATTATGGTCTAACATCCTGTTTAACCAATATTGAATTTTTAACCAGAACTGTCTGATTTTTTGACATGCCCAAAAACAATGCTCTAAGTCTGCATCTTTTGATCTTTTGATCCACACTTATAACATACTATATCCTCATTTCTATACCATCTTGCTAATTTGCTGGGTGTAATGTAGAGTTGATTTTTTTATTTTAATGTGAGATTCTCTCCAAGTGGTTATATTAGTTTCCTTAACTACTGTAAGTAGGCTGTCTGTTATCTCTGCAGGTGTGAGCGTAAGTAGTCTTCTTATCCCGGCGTCAAGTGGAAGGATAAGGAAATATCCCAGAACAAGAGAACAGATAATTAAATGAGGTAAGTGGTACTCATAGTAGAGAGGGCAATCCTTCACTGCACCAGAGGGGTTAAAAGAAGAGTAGTCAGGCAAGCAGAGTTAGGCAACAAGGCAATCCCTCACGGCACCAGAGGGATTAATTGGAGAGAAGTCAGGCAAGCAGAGTTCAGCAACAACAAGGCAATCCAGAGTACCAGCAATTCAGGGGTTAAATAGAAAAATGGTCAGAGACAAGCAGGGATCAGCAACAGAAAGGCAATCAGCAGTTCAGGGGTTAATCAGTGGGTGGTCACAGACAGGCAGAGTTCAGCATCAATAAGGCAATCAGCAGTTCAGGGGTTAATCAGTAGAGTGGTCACAGACAGGCAGAATTCAGCATCAATAAGGCAATCAGCAATTCAAGAACAGAACAATAACACGTAGAGCACAAGACAACCTATACTTGGACACAGAGGAAAGAAATCCTCAAACTTACATAGGTGCAGATCCACATCAAAAGAGGGCCCACAGGTGATCCGGCCAGCATCAGAATGGAAGTGACGTGCAGAGATAACGTCATTGCCGCATGCCCACAGGAACCACCATGTTCATGGCAATGGCCATGGCAACAGGAGTGGCGACACAGGGGCTGGCATGAGCCGCGTGACATAGCCGCCCTCTCAAGGGTTCCCTCCGGGAACCAGAATCGGTTTCAAAGGGTGAGCAACATGAATGAAACTTGGAGACCAAAAATGGAGCATGCACTGGTTTACCACGAATCAGGAGTGGAGGAGGTCTGAGTCGAGTATATCTATTTGTGATGTAAGGTTTGAGCGGGGAGATGTGAAAGACCGGATGAATGTGCAAGGCCTTAAGCAAGGCCACTCTATAGGCAACAGGAGAAAGTCTTTTGAGGACTCTATAAGGACCAATAAACCAAGGCCCTAACTTGTGAGAAGGTTGACGGAAGTGAATATGTTGGGTAGAGAACCAGACACAATCACCTGCAGAAAAGGCACGAAAACTAGCTCGATGATGGTCGGCAAACCTCTTGTATCTGGAGACGGTTGAGTGTAACTGAGAGCGTATTCGTTGCCAAAATGGGTAGAGACATCAGTGAAGCAACGTTCTGCAGCACGGACTCCTGTGAACTGAGCGGAAAGAGAAAAAACATGAGGTTGATAACCAGCTGCAGCCTGGAAAAGAGAGCATCATAGAGAAGAATGTCAATGACTGTTCTTTGCCAGTTTAGCTAGGGGCAACAACTCAGACCAATTGGTATGCTGAGAATTGACATATGCTCTGAGATAGGCTTCAAGATCCTGATTTGTTCTCTCAGTTTGCCAGTTAGTCTGGGGATGATAGCCAGAGGACAAAGAAACAGTTGTTCCAAGCAATTTGCAAAAGCTTCTCCAAAAAGTATGTACCAAGTGTAACAGAAAGAGACTTGACAATTCTTGGGATGCAAGTAGCTTTGGTAAGGGTAGAAAGTGAGTAAGCTTGGAGAACCGATCCACCACTTCCCAGATGACTGTATGATGGTCAGAAGGAGGGAGGTCAACAACAAAATCCATGGCTATGTGTGTCCATGGTTCTTTGGGAATGGACAATGGTTGAAGCAGGCCATGAGGTAAAGATCGGGGAGTCTTATTAACAGCACACGTCTGACAAGCCTTGACACACTCCTGAGAGTCCAACTTCATGGTAGGCCACCAAACGTGTCGGTAAAGGAGTTTAAAGGTTCTTGTTAAACCAGGATGACCTGATAGCTTGCTGTCATGAGCCCAGGATAGCACAGGATTGCAAAGGTTTGGAGGAACATAAAGGATCTCAGGAGCCGCAGGAGCTTCAGAAGGTTTTCTTGACTGGGCATGTTCAGTCTTTGAAGAAGATAGAGGTGTTAAGTTGAGCAACCACACAGGAGTAGGAATGATGTGTTTGATAGGAGCTTCAGAAGAGTCATTAGACTGAGGAAACTGAAGGGAAAGTGCATCAGCCTTTTTATTCTTGGTCCCAGGAAGGTAAGAGACTATAAAGTTAAAACAAGAAAAGAATAAGGCACACCTGGCCTGTCAAGGATTTAGTTGATGAGCAGTTTATTAGTACGTCAGGTTCTTGTGATCTGTGAGGATTTGAATGGGGTTGGCAGTACCCTCCAACCAATGTCGCCACTCAGTAAGGGCCATCTTAAAGGCTAGGAGCTCATGATTCTCCACATCATAGTTCCATTCTGCAGGAGTAAAACATTTAGAGAAAAAGGCTACAGGATGCGACTTGAAGTTAGAAGGGTCCCTCTAAGTCAGGACAGCACCAGCTCCTATTTCAGAGGCATCAACATCTTAAGTGAACTGCAGGTCAGGGTCAGGATGATGTAGTACAGGAGCAGTACAAAAGGCCTTCTTTAGATGAGAAAATGCATCCACAGCTATTGGAGACCAATTTTTACAATCCCTGTTTCGTTTGGTCAGCTCAGTAAATGGGGCAACGATTCTGGAGAAGTTCTTTATTAACTTGTGATAATAGTTGGAAAACCCCAAGAATCTCTGTAGTTCCTTCAATGTGGTGGGTTGAGGCCATTCTAGAACTGCGGTTAGCTTAGTAGGATCCATGGCGAAACCTTCTTTTGAGATAACATATCCAAGGAACTGAATCTGGATTTGATCGAATTCGCACTTCTCCAACTTGGCTACCAGAGAATTGTTTCTGAGACAAAGAAGTATTTGTTTCACATGCTCATGATGCTCCTTCAGGGTGGTGGAGAATATGAGGATGTCATCCAAATAGACAATGACAGTACGATTAAAGAGGTCACGGAAGACATCATTGACAAAAGCTTGAAAGACAGCAGAGGCATTGCATAGCCCAAAAGGAATTACTAAATATTCATAGTGCCCAGATCTTGTGTTGAAAGCAGTTTTCCATTCATGTCCTGGGAAGAAACAAATGAGATTATATGCCCCCCGAAAATCTAGTTTCGTAAAGTAACAAGCATTTTGGAGCGAATCACATAATTCAGTGATTAAGGGAATAGGATAACGGTTCTTAATAGTTATGTTGTTTAGGGCTCTGTAGTCAATGCAGGGTCTCAAACCACCATCCTTCTTACTAACATAAAAAAAACAGCCCCAGCAGGAGAGGAGGAAGAGTGAATAAAGCATTAAGCTAAGTTTTCTTGGATATATTCCTCCATGGCCTTGGTTTCAGCCTTGGAGAGCAGATAAGACCTTCCTTTAGGAAATGTAGCTCCAGGAAAGGTGTCGATTTTGCAGTCGTAAGGGCGGTGAGGTGGTAGCACATCAGCTGCATTCTTCAAACACATCCATATATTCAGCATATACCAAGGGAAGAGTACAAGAAGTCTGAAGGTTGGCTATAGGGGCTTGATGCAATGGAGTAACCTTAGCCAGGCAGGAGTGAAAACAGGATTTACCCCAGGAAGCCAACTGTCCCTCAGTCCAGTCAAATTGAGGATTGTGTTTGAGCAACCAGGGAAGACCAAGGATAACTGGGTGTGCAGGAGAATGGATGACATCCAATTGTAACTGTTCAGAATGTAAGACTTCCACAGTCATGGTTAGAAATGCTGATTCAAAATGGATTAAGCCTAATCCAAATGGTGTGCCATCCAGAGTGGTTATCTTGAGACATTGTTTTTTCTACAGAAGAGGCAAACCTGTTTGGATCATGAAACGGTGATCTAGGAAATTTCCAGCTGCCCCCGAATCAACAAAGGCCTGTGTGTGAACAGAGTTCTGAAGAAAGGTGAGGGTAATAGGTACAGAGATCTGAGAAGAGTGAGGGGAATTGGTAGTGGCCATGCTTAGAGGTACCTCACTTTTATCCTCTAAGCGTTGGCTTTTCGCGGCCGTAAATCACAGTTCTTTAGTTGATGTGAATTGGAACAATAAAAGCATAGTCTTAACCTCCTTCTTCTCTGTCTTTCGGATTCAGAGGACTTAAGGGAAGAGAGATCCATAGGTTCCTCCTCAGAGGTAACTGGAGGTGCAGGAGAGGTAGAGGGTAGTCTAGTGGCTAGACGGGTAGGAGGACGAGAAGGCAGGACTGCGAGTTCTCTCACTTTCAGCTTGTCACTCCTGAAAGTGAGAATCCAGAGTAATACACAGTTCTATAAAGTTATCCATGGTAGATGGAACATCACGATAAGTGAGCTCATCCTTGATGTGTTCATGTAGCCCTCTCCTGAAGGCTGCCTTGAGAGCATTGCAATTCCAACTGGTCTCATGTTCCAAGGTGCAAAATTCAATGGCGTATTGTGCCACAGATCTATTACCCTGATGGAGATCCAAGAGAGAGTATTCTGCAGCAGAAGCATGATCAGAGGTCCCAAACACAGAAGAGATTGCAGAAATGAAGGTATCAGGATTGTTCAGGAGTTGAGCGCCTTGTTCCAATAAGGGAGAGACCCAGGCTATAGCCTTATCCTTCGACAAGGAAACAATAAAGGTGACCTTTGACTGATGGCACTGGAAGGTATGAGGGTCATTGTGGAAATGCAGTCTGCACTAGTTGATAAATCCCCTACAGTCGGTAGTGCCATCATACTTGTCAGACAAGGGTATCCGGGGTATTCTACTAGAAGCAGGGGAGAAGGTTGCAGTACTAGAAGCAGGAGCAGGCTGTATGGCAACAGGAGCAGTCTTTTTCTCAGCAAAAAGTCAGGAGAGCATAGCGGTAATAGTCTCTAACTTAGAATCCAGACTCTGCAGGTATGTGGCGTGGGTCCACAGCAATTGTCCCTGCAGAGAGATTGCTCTTGCTACCTCATTTGGGTCCATGGCCCAAGTACAATGTAATGCTCGTTGGATATATCCATATCAGACCAAACTTGGCCAGTAGTCTTGTTATCCTGGCGTCAAGTGGAAGGATAAGGAAATATCCCAGAACAAGAGAACAAATAATTAAATAAAGTAAGCGGTATTCACAGTAGAGAGGGCAATCCTTCACAACACGAGAGGGGTTAACAAGAGAGTAGCCAGGCAAGCAGAGTTCGGCAACAACAAGGCAATCCTTTACAGCACCAGGAGGGTTAACTGGAGAGTAGTCAGGCAAGCAGAGTTCGGCAACAACAAGGCAATCCAGAGTACCAGCAGTTCAGGGGTTAAACAGAAGAATGGTTAGAGACAAGCAGGGTTCAGCAACAGAAAGGCAATCAGCAGTTCAGGGGTTAATTAAGAGGGTGGTCACAGAAAAGCAGAGTTCAGCATCAATAAGGCAATCAGCAGTTGAGGGGTTAAATAGTAGAGTGGTCACAGACAGGCAGAGTTCAGCATCAATAAGGCAATCAGCAGTTCAGGGGTTAATCAGTAGAGTGGTCACAGACAGGCAGAGTTCAGCATCAATAAGGCAATCAGAAATTCAAGAACAGAACAATAACACGTAGCACCCAGGGAGCACAAGACAACCTATACTTGGGCACAGAGGAAAGAAATCCTCAAACTTACATAGGTGCAGATCCACATCAAAAAAGGAAAAAAATTACTGATGATTACGTCATCGCCGCATACCCACAGGAACCGCCGCGTCCATGGCAATGGCCATGACAACAGGAGCGGCGACACAGGGGCCAACAGGAGCGGCTTGACACTACCTGTACAAATAATGGCACTTAATTTTCCAGCATACAGTATATTAAAAAATATTCTGAGTTGCATCATGACTTATTTGACCTGCATAATCATATTTGTAACATTGATAGAGGGGGAAATTTTCAACCTAGAAGTGAATTCCTACTTCATCCATTCTGGGTGAAATCTTAAATCTGAAGATTGTTATTACTTGTAATAAATATAATTGATGGAAAATATGTTGCTGTTCTTAGTGTCCATATGAAAACTTAAAACCTTGGGAAAAAAAAATTGGATTATTAGTTATTAGTAAAATCAATATAAAGGCCACACAAGAAAAGCAATAAAAGCATTTATATTTGAAGTTTAAATGGCAGAAGTCACATGGAAGGTAGTTAACTAAGATGGTGGAAAAGCAAGAAAAGTAAACTGCATTTGAAAGATTATTTTCTCTAGTAAATGTGGATAAAACATTAAACTTATTTTTAAACACTATGATCTGCAGACAAAATAAATGTTTAAAAAAGCATTTAAAACAGTCATTTTCAAAAAATTTTTAAAGGATTTTGCAAATTTAGAGCAATTCAGGGATACACTCCTTAAAAATTTCATTTTATTATGTGACATGTTTTACTTTATTAACACGTGTCACATCATTTTTTTATGCTGCAATATAGCGCTATAAAAGTGGGTGCTAAAGTGGCCAATGGTTTTATCAAGCATAGGAGCATGCTAAATTAAGGGAACAGTGCCATTGATAATGTTGTGATTTGACAACAACCTAGTGATGTGTTTTTTAAAAAATAAATAAAACATCAGACAGGGGTGTATGAAGAGCAAACTGGGGGTCTTTTGAGGTGCAAAAATATAGTCTTGTGCACACACTGCACGATTTTGTTTAAAAAAACAAAAACATTAAGAGACATTGTTAAGAGCACTCTGGCAGTTATTCCAGCAAAATGGACATTACATTTTTTTAAACAAAGGATTTTACCATGATATAGTTCTTTTATAAACCACAACAGACAGTTTCTTGTACCCACATTCCTGAGATGAATTTGAATGAAAACAAATCTGGTTATGTCGATTCAAGCGTAATTCCATAGTACTAGTACACACTTATCACAGAACCTATAACAACTGAATTTAACCTCCTTATTGTAAATTAACACTGCTTCATTGCACAAGTCATCCAGAAAGCTGATAAGGTTTTATCTAACACAAAAGCAGGGTCAGTCGATTGACATTAGAGTATTAATCTTCAGTGGACATTGAAAGGCTAACTCACTTCTTGAAAACCTCTAACATGTCAGCAAAAATTAGCAAAAAAAGGTGTCTTGGTCATCAATAGAGAACAACAGCAATTAGTTAATGATTAGGATGGTAGCATGTGGAAATCAATAGTAAAATGTGCCACCATGTACCAATTTGCATGCATTAAAAAAAATCTATACTGTGATAAACTATACTGTAATACTTTAATACGAAAGGAATAGCATTAATAAGTATTCACTATGCCAATTGCAAAACTGTATTCAGAAGAAAGCCATAAACTATAAATAAGGCATTTGCAAAAGATTAAAGCTGAGTAAGGGTTCAGCAGTTAAATTGTTCTTGTTACTAGTACTAATATATATAATTATGTTTCTAAAAAGACTAATGTAATAGTTGCAGTAATAATATTTCATTGTCTGTGATAATTTGGATGTCTGTAAAAATCCTTTAAGCTAACACAGCATGATTGTTGTGAAAAGGTATAGTTCTATTTTCCTACTTCATTTTATACTAAAGGAATACTGAATAGAAGTGTGCGTAGAAGGTATCAGTAATTTCTCTATAATGCTTGTTACTGGCTGCACTTAAACTAAAGTCCCTAGTTAGAACACAACCTAAGTTTCATTGTACATGATAGATTTATTTTGACATGTTTAACGTTGCATCATCTATGCACCTAGGTGCACAATTCCCTAAATAGCTTATGAAATCCTCTCTCTCAAGCCATATTGAGATATAATGGCTGTACTAACTCAGAACCCTAACCCTGGCTTAGCTGCTTCATAGGCCATTGATTTACTAAATGGGTCATTCCTCCTTGAACTGATAGCTTATACCATCCCTTTGGATTTATAATGTAAATATGTAGTTCAAAACTGTCAATCAAAATCCCTCTGCAAACTTTTTAACAACCTTCGTGTTTTGTTCTGTGTCTTTCTTGGGAGGTTATTAAGTATTCTTAATCAAAAGACTCCTGACCGTGTCTGTTCAGATGCCTCAGGAATCTGCACAACTGACATCACACACCTGGAATAAAATGTTACCTGACGTACCACGTCTCTCATATGTTCTGCAGTTTGATGTGGGGGATCAGCTCGGTCAGAGCCGAATCCCATGGCTCCCTATTCAGTTGTACCAATGCTCAGTCAACTATGTTAAAGAGAATTTCAAAATAATAAAAGGTTCAAAGGGAAATGTGTCTTATCCCACAAGTAATTGTGAATACTCATTTTCACATCCTAACTGTACAGCAATTTTACAACCATGTGGCAATTTAGTTTCTATGTTTATATGTAGTGAAGAATGTATATACCTTATAAAGAATCAGAATTGTATAAAATGTAGTTTGGTTTATTTTCTTAATGTCTGTGGTTTATTTTCATAATGACTGCTCTTAACATTCTTAGTATAGGTTTATGATAAAGTTTTTAACTTAGGTTACTGCTGTATTCTAATGAGAATTTGTTTTGTGCGCTGGCATTTCTGAATATATTTGAATTTATTTAGAATAGCAGATAGTCCCAAAGCTTCTTTTTACTAAACATGGCAGCAGCTAAATTGTTTTGCTTCTTTTTCTAAATCATTATAATCCAGTTGTATAAGCAAAACTATTCAAATTAATAAGTAATATACAAGGAAAATATAGTTAAACACAAAAAATCAAATTCAAAACTATAATTAACAACATATCACAGGCTTTCCAAGGGGGTTTCACATGAATTATGATCGCTATTCAGGAAAGCAAAAACTATGAAGCCAAAGCAACATTAAAGGGGCAGAAAAGGCATTATTAAACTCTCACAATTCAGATAGAAAAGGGAATTTAAGACAACTTTCCAATTATTTTTTTTTTAAAACAATATACTTAATTTTCATGGTATTCTTTGTTAAAGAGTAGATTCAGAAGTCAGAACATAATTGGTGAGCCAGTGTCAAGAGGCTTATATGTTCAACCACAAATCACAAACTAGGTTCCAGTAGTACACTGTGCTCCTCTTCAACAACGGATACCAAGAGTCTGTACACATATACATACACATACACATGCACACACATACATACATACACACATACAAATCCACACACATACCTATACACCTCTGAGCTCCTCCCAGTCCAACATTTGGTCATATACTACATTCTTTTCAATCACCGTTAAAACTAGTGCAGGTGCAACAAATAACTCACCGCTTGTAATATGAGAAATTTAAGCACACCCTGCACTATCCATTGAAACAATAAGGTTTGCTAAAAAATGTTGGCCGCGCTTACATTCTCTGCTATCAGATACGATCGGGATGATTGACACCCCTCTGCTAGTGGCCGCAAATGTGCAGGAGGTGACATTGCACAAGCATTTCACTAGAAATGCTTGTGCAATGATAAATACAGACAGCGTATGCTGTTAGCATTTATCGATGTCGGGTGGACATGATTCTCCTACTAGACAACCACAGATTGTTGATTTATTAAAAAACTGTATAAATAAACAAGTTGAAGAGCATAGGATCTAAATGGCATCTTGCGATGCCCTAGGCACAGGTATAGTTTGTATATGCCAAAATATGCCTGTGGGAGCTGTTAGAAATATATATATATATATTTCTTAGGATACTGCACTAGTAAATAACAGTGTATGCTTTTAACTTTTGAAATCAAGTATTTTATGGTTCCACATCTGGGTGAGCATGCACAGCAGGGGTCTGTAACTGCATACTGCTCTGTCTTTCTCTGCACATGGTCAAATTGTTAGTTTTGTTTTTCAAATGCCAAAGCTCAGACTGAAATGTCCCACAACTAAAAGACATTTTGCAGCTACGGTTTATGCTTCTAAAGTGCTTTGCTTTAAATCTCCTTAACCCTTTGGCTGTAATACATTGTTTAGAAATACAATGTAGTCCAACACAAGTCATGCACTTATTTGTGCCAAAATCAAACTTTATTTACAAATAAACACATAGGGCCAAAGCCAATCAAACAATTTATGTGCATTTTAACCCCTACCGGGAATTTTAAAGAAGAACTTGCCGAAAATATCGGATCATTTTAGCATTTAAACAGAAATAGAACCTTGTTTCGTTTTTTGTTTTTTTTATTTACCTGTCACAACTATATTTTTTTAAAGTAGAAAACACAAGGTATTGATCTAGGCCTATTTTGGTTTATTTTATGCCACCATTTCACAAAATGCGATCATATAAAAAACATTGTTAACTTTTTCACAAACTTTGGGGTTTTCACTGAAATTATATACATACTGCTTGTGCAATCATGACACAAATAATTGTAGAATCTTCTCTGGGATCCCCTTTGTTCAGAAATAGACATACATTGTTTTTTGGTAATTAGAAGGTTGCTAATTGCAGCTGCGCACCACACTTCTATTATTCCAAACGGGGTTAATCAGGTAGCTTGTAAGGTTAATTGTAGCTGTAGTGTAGAGATTACCCTTTCACCCCCTCCACTGATCACCATCTTAGGTGATGGCAGCCATTCTGCCAATATACAGTTTAGATTTATTTTTTAATATTTTTTTTTATATATTTTTTCTGCAGTGTAGTGATCCTCCTCAACCCTTCCACCTCCCTGATCCCCCGAATAGCTCTCTAACCCTCTCACTCCCACTAATGTCAGCCATCTTTAGAACTTGTAGCTGTCTGCCCCTACCTTATATATATATATACACACACACACACATTTTTAATTTATCTATTTTTAATGTAGTATAGTGGTCCCCACATCACCTCCCTCCTGCGGTCATTAGTTAGGGCCCCCCATTCAAACTTTTTTTCTGTAGTGCAGCTCCTCATCCCTCCCTTAATTTTTTTCCTGTTGAGTAGGGACCATCCCATTCCCTCTTATTCTCTTAGTAAAGTGAGCTTTACATCATCACACTGGGCGTCACCATCCATTTTTTATTTAACTTTCACATAGGAATATATATTTAAAAATACCTAGGACATATTCCCCTATGTGAATAACATTGGAATGTGAAATACTTACAGTAAATATTACAGTTAAACACTTTATTAAATATAAATATGGCATAAAAATAATTTTACATGTTTTCAGCTACTTAAAGTGAAAGTAAATTTTTTACGTGGACAATAATATAGTCACCAAGATTATAGTCACTAACTTCATTTTTTTAAAAAGTTTTAGTAATGTTATATTTTATATATTTCTGATCGCCGTTTTATTACCCTTCATCCACCCTCTCGCTCTTTTCTGGGTTTCTGTATTCAACTGATTTCTGCTGTCCCACCCGCCGCATGCGTAAGTCAGCATGCGAGTTCTTGTGATTGCTAATCTATGCGCATGCACTAACTAACTTTCTCCGCAAAGATACATACTAACAATGAATCTTTTGATTCATTGTTTAGTCACTTAGCGGAGATCATCCTGTCAGCATATTGCCATTTGGATTATTATCGATATATAATGAAAGTTGATATGTTAGATATAAATTATTTAAATGTGATTAAAAGCACCTATTGTTTAAATATATTACTATAGTTATTGTTGCAAAGGGTATATAATTAGTTAATAAATGATATTCGTAAATTTATGTTCCAAATAATTAAAGATCACAAAAAATGGATCTAAAAATGATCGTTACAAATAAATGATTATAATGCAAGGTCTGCAAATTGAGCATTACAATAATTTGATTACTATTCAATTGCGTTTTGAAATTTAAAATAATCGCATTCTTTATGAAATAAATGTATAGTGATTTTGTTTGTTCAAATAACATTGCAATAGATTAATATTGAGATATATAGAATACTTAACAAACTGCTTATTTTAATACTTACTTATAGCTACGATGATACACAGCTATAGCAGTGTTCTATGTAAAGGTCCGTGTAACACCGGTGACGATCGATATGGGAATTCCCTTTCACAATGGGCATGCGGCTTCTGTGAATGCTCTAGTGGTCTGCGATACATTGAAAAGTTCCACACATGCGCATTAGAACAAGTGGGAGGTAATCATGGCGAGTTAGACGCCAATGGGGGAACCAATCCGTTAGATATGGATGAAAACGTCTTGCTGTTGTTAGAATTTTGTTATGCAGGTGGAGGAACGGTGACAATATTCGGTAAACGAAAAACTAAATATAGAGAGTTATAAAGCGATCTATACATAATCATTAATTAAAGTACACTTTATTTTGTAATTAAGTTACATTGCTAACGAACGATTAGAATAACTTTACTTTCACTTTAACTGCAATGATATATATATATATATATATATATATATATATATATATATATTCCAGAAAAATGGTCGCACTCTCAGGTCTTTTGGTGAAAAATCGTAGATAATTTTAATGAAACGTTTTCGGGGTATTCCTCCCCATCATCAGCATATATATATGTCTAATTATGCATACATATGTATCTATGTGTTTTACTGTATATTTACTGTGCATTCACATTCCAATGTTCTTCACTTACAGGATAATGTTATTTTTAGTCTAAATGACAAATTTCTAGATATATGAATATTTACCTATGCCTGCATATCTATTCCGATAAATATAAAGATATAGATATGTATTTTACGTGAACAGTGTCAGATATATAGAGAGATATATATTTAATAATAAAAAGTACATTATTTTCTATCGCCTAGATTACGAGTTTTGCGCTAAACAGGGTGCAAAACTAACGCCAAAAAAGTTGTTTTATTTCGCTCTCCATAGCACTGCCATTACAAGTTACTAAAAAGCCTCCTTGTGCTGTGCAATATGGTGCGTTAAGTGAAAAAACTAACACCTGAAGTGCAACCCCATTGATGTCTATGGGGAAAAAAAAGTTACGTAACCTAACACCCTAACGTAAACCCCTAGTCTAAACACTCCTAATCCTCCGCTCCTGACATCGCCAACACTAATAAAAGCTATTAACCCCTAAACCACTGCTCCCCGACATCGCTGCCACCAAATAAAATTATTAACCCCTAAACCTCCGGTCTCCCATTTCGCCGATACTAAATAAACCTATTAACCCCTAAACCTCCGCCCCCCATTTTGCCGCCACTAAATAAACCTATTAACCCCTAAACCGCTAGCCCCCCCACATTGCAAAACACTAAATTAAACTATTAACCCCTAAACCTAACACACCCCTAACTTTAAATTAAAATTACAATATAACTATCTTAAAATAAATAAAAACTTACCTGTGAAAAAAAAAATCCTAAATTTAAACTATAAATTAACATAACTATTCTAATAAAATAAAAAATACTACCAATTAAAAACCTAAATTACAAATGTAAAAAACCTAAAACTACGAAAAAATTTATAAAATCTAAAATGATAAAAAATAATAAACACTAAATTACGAAAAATAAACACTCAGCTTATAAAAAATAATAAAGGAAATTATCAAAAATAAAAACAATTACAACTAATCTAATAGCTCTATAAAAATAAAAAACACCCCCTAACCTACAATAAACTACAAATAGCCCTTAAAAGGGCCTTTTGTAGGGCATTGCCCTAAGTTAAACAGCTCATTTACCTGTAAAAAATACAAAGTCCCCCAACAGTAAAACCCACTACCCAACCAGCCCCCTAAAATAAAAAAACCTAACTCTAAAAAGTCCTAAGCTACCCATTGCCCCTAAAGAGGCATTTGTATGGGCATTGCCCTTAAAAGGGCATTCAGCTTTTTACAAGTGCCCATCCCTAATCTAAAAAAAACCCCACCAAAACAATAAAAAAAAAATAACACTAACCCCATAAAATCTACTCACGGTTCCTGAAGTCTGGACATTCATCTTCATCCAGGTTGCGAAAAGTCTTCATGCAGGCGGCGACACCTTCATCCATCTCGGGGATGTCTTCTATCTTCATCCCAGCTGTGCGGAGCGGAGCTATCCTGGAAGACGATCCCATCCTGAGCGGAGCGTACTCTTCATACGGTCACCGCTGTACACTGAAGTTGAATGTAAGGTAGCCTTTTCAAAATGGCATACCTTGAATTCCTATTGGCTGATTTTATTCTTCAAATTCAAATCAGCCAATAGGATGAGAGCTTCTGAAATCCTATTGGGTGTTCAAAACAGCCAATAGGATTTCAGTAGCTCTCATCCTTTAAGGGCAGTGAAAAAGAGCTGAATGCCAATTTAAGGGCAATGCCCATACAAAATGCCCCTTTAGGGGCAATGGGTATTTTAGGATTTTTTAGAGTTAGGTTTTTTTTATTTTGGGTGGTTGGTTGGGTGGTGGGTTTTACTGTTGGGGGGCTTTGTATTTTTTTACAGGTAAAAGAGCTGTTTAACTTAGGGCAATGCCCTACAAAAGGCCCTTTAAAGGGCTATTGGTAGTTTATTGTTGGTTAGGGGTGTTTTTATTTTGGGGGGATTTTTATTTTTATAGGGCTATTAGATTAGGTGTAATTGTTTTTATTTTTGATAATTTTGTTTATTATTTTTTGTAAGCTTAGTGTTTTTTATTTTTCATAATTTAATGTTTATTATTTTTTGTAATTTTAGATTTTAATTTTTTTTCGGTAGTGTTAGGATTTTTTAAATTTGTAATTTAGGTTTTTAATTGGTAGTTTTTTTTATTTTATTAGAATAGTTATGTTAGGTTAATTTATAGTTTAATGTTAGGTTTAGTTTTATTTCACAGGTAAGTTTTTATTTATTTAAATATAGTTATATTATAATTTTAATTTAAAGTTAATGGGGTGTTAGGTTTAGGGGGTTAATAGTTTAATTTAGTGTTTTGCGATGTGGGGGGCTGTCTAGGGGTTAATAGATTTAGTTTAGTAGTTACGATGTCGGGGACTGGAGGTTTAAGGACTAATACTTTATTATAGTGTTGTCGATGTGGGGGGCCGGCAGTTTAGGGGTTAATAGGTTTTTTCGGTGTTGGCGATGTCAGGGAGCGGTAGATTAGGGGTTAATAACTCTATTTAATAGTCGTGATGTGGGTTGGCAGCAGATTAGGGGTTAATAGGTTTAATATAGTGTTTGTGATGTGGGATGTTGGTGGTTTAGGGGTTAATAGGTAGTTTATGGGTGTTAGTGTACTTTGTAACATTTTAGTTAACTACTGCTCTCAGATGGTGATATGGCTCGTGACGGTATAAGCTGTAACGCAAGCATTTTAGCCTGAACGCACAACCTGTAATACCAGCGTTATGAAAATCCCAAACAAAAAAGTAATTTTTTGAGTGCGGAATGGATGTTGCATTACAGGCTAAAATGCTTGAGGTATAGCTATATCGACACGACTCGTAATATGCGTTCCTGGCCATTCCAGCATAATGGCCAATTTTTCAGTGTTAAAAGCTGTATAGCACAATAACGCAATACTCGAAATTTATCCGTATGTGAAGAACATACAAATGTAAAATATGTGTTTTGTGCATTATGTTTCTTAATTTATATTTAGCGCGGCCAGGTTAGTGCACTGTGCATTATTGAAATATTACATAATTTTTTTTCTTAGATTAATATAAATTATTAAAAATTATTAAACATACTGTAAAATATTCTAAATAATCAATAGAATATATCTATATATTTTACAGTATGCGTAATCATTTTTAAGAATTTATATAAATTTTGTTATCAGCTCCAGTCCATCCCCATTTTTTTGGCTCCCTGCCCCTTTTTCTTGGTGGCAAACAAAGAATGACACTAATCGTTCATGTATTTATTCACTCTTTGTTTGTTTCACCTTCTGTATCATTCGGATATTTCTGATAAATCCTGATTCAGCATAAAAGCTGAATGCACATATCTAGTCTTTATATTTATGTAAGTTAAAAGAATACAACTAATACAATTATATTTAGAACTTAAACAGACATTCTAATGCAATAATTGCATGCCTTCTGTCAGTATATTTATGAAAATCTTAGCAGTGCTATCCAAATAATATATATATAAGTTTATGGCAGGGTTATAAACATAATACAAAGAAATAGAAACCCTTATCAACCATGCACCTACTAGACCATACAATTAATATAAATATCTGAATTCTTTTATTTAGTTAATATCCATAAACATATTGAACTATATTTGCAGTAAAAGGAAATTAAATAAAAGTTTATATGCGTTAAAACCAACTCTTAAGATATGCTATCCTTCTTACAAAACCCAGAAAAATATACCTTCACAATTCAGCCTTATTTATTTAACACAATGGGACTAAAAACCTTTAACATCCAAGCAATACAATTCTAAACAGTGTTTATAAAACAATAGGATAAAATATATATTCTGCTATTTAACTGCAATTTATCCTAATACAAAATTAAACGACAATATCAGAACTTGTATAGATGAGTTACTTAGCCAATTCAGACACAGATTTGAACAATACCTAGGCTTATAACTACCAATTTAAAATACAATATACTTCACCAATTTTGAACCAATTCGTAGCGGTCTTTAGGTCATCTCATTTGAAAGAAGGTTTTTGCACAAATCAAGGATAAGTTTTAAGCTCCTTGCTGAAGTGAACTTTTTTTTTTTCAGGTATATCGCAGCCAAAATCAGATCACTAATTTTCAACAAGTTACAGACAACTCTCTCTTGTGCATTCAACACTCCCATTATATAATCATTGATGACATCATGTGGGTGGCACTACGGGAGCTGACCTTCCCATTGGTTATCTGGGAAGTCTAAATCGGATTGGCCCTTGGAAATTTCATTTTTAACAGCCAGAAAGAACCTTCTGGCTGTAGTTCTCGCAACATAACACCAGGTGGCAGCATACAGTACAACATAGCAATACAATACAGCATTTCTGACATTTTTAAGCAAGTTAATTTTTTTTTTATAAAATGGTTATTTAATCAGATCACACTCTCTGCATTAATCATATATAACCCCAATTACAGATGGTTAATATTAGGTTATTTTTTCTGATTATTCTGATACCAAATATGTTATATTATTAACATTTTATTATATTAAGGTAATTTAACACTGCTAATTATTAGCTTAAAATGCATTATAATTTTATCAGTATTCTGGCATTTCTTTGCAAATAACAGCTTATTTTTATATCTCCAGATTGGTAGTATTTAAAACTCCTGATATTTGCATCCACCCAGATATAGTATGTGACATTTCTGTGTATTTCTTCCTGAATACATAAATCCTGTTTATGTCGATCACATGGGGTCAATCCATGAGGAGTTGTAAGAGTCTTTAAAACAGCATATTTCCTGTTTAGCCAGCAGTGCAGATGTGTATTTGATTTTATTTGTGTCACCTTCCCCCAAGAGGGGTTTTTGCAGTAAGTCTTCAAATAGAGATTCAGTGAGATAGAACTGTTGTATCACACGTGTCAAATTCCAAAGGGGTCCTTGAACACATTCTTTTCTCACCTCACCAAATGTTCTGAGGTTATAAAAATCTGCATATATAGTCAAATGAATAGGGTCACTGAGCTATTTCCTTTAGAAAAGAAATGTTTGTGTTTCAAAAAGGCTCTACTGATCGTCAATCCTGATAGACGTGTATTAGAAGCTGTGTTCAACAAACTCATGTTTAATTAATCCTGAGTTCTCATCTAACATATACAGTGTATAAAATATACATATATATATATATATATATATATATGTACACATATGTAATATTCATCATAATATTCATATACTCTGACATAAATCCCCCTTCCAACTTCAAATAGATGTAGGACACATGTATTTGAATTGGCTTAAAGTCAGTGGTATTTGATGAGGATCAACCGTATACCTCATAGACAGTCTCTTATGAAGAAAGTTTGTTATTTTGAGCGTTCATGTTTATCAGTTAGGCATCTTTAAATTACAGTATGTCTTTAGTGCATTTGGGGATATGACACTTCATTCTCCCTCTATGACTTGTAGTTGGGACCTGGGATGACATGCCCGCAGTTGATTTATATGTACCCATTTATCTATGAAACCTTCATTTTTGGGGATCCGTATTTTATAGGCCACTGGAGATATTTTGTCAGTAATGACAAAAGGACCTTTCCATGAGGGAAGAAATTTCTTCTCCCTAACCTGATCTCTTCCAAAGTTATAAAGATAAACTTTATCATTTATTTCATATTCCTTTTTGGATGTTTTGAGATCATAATAGGTTTTAGTGGCAGTTGCGGCTCTTTCTAAATTCCTTTGAGCAAATGCAAAGGCATATTGCAGGTGTTTTCTTAGGTTTTCCACATATTGATGTGTATTGGCAGCGTTTATCAAGTTTTGGTCTGACGTACGGTACAGTAGATGCTGAGGTAGAACCATTCTTCTACCAGTCATCAGTTCAAAAGGTGACATCTTGGTAGCACTACTTGGAGTTGCTCTTAATGCCATTAAGACTAGAGGTAGTTTTACATCCCAGTCTTTACCTGTTTCACTCACAAACTTTTTGAGGATTTTAACAATGGACTGGTTGTAACGCTCTACACCACCACTTGAGGCAGCTCTATAAGCAATATGGAGCTTTCTTTTAACCCCTAGTATTTTCCACATTTTTGTCATTACTTCGCTAGTGAAGTGGGTCCCCCGATCTGATTCGATTCTTTGGGGCAAACCAAATCTGGAAAATACATGGTTGATGAGCAATGCTGCACATGTTTCAGCACTATTGTTAGGTGCACTAATGCACTCTACCCATTTAGTGAACAGGCATGTTATGGTTAACATGTATTTGTTACCTCTTGATGATCTTGTTACCGGGCCAATAAAATCAATTTGTATATCTGACCATGGCATTACCATCCCCCTTTTCTGCAATGGCGCTCTATGTGTTGGTGCAGTGGGTTGGAACTGTGGACAGATTAAACACCCTTGACAGTAGGTTTGAACATCTTTCAACATGTGTGCCCAAAAAGCATAATCACGCAATATTTCATACGTGAGTTTGGTACCGCGATGACCAGATGTGGGAGCATCATGGGCATGTTGAAGCATTAGACCTCTGAACTTGGTGGGTACTACCCACTGCTGGATGCCAGTTTTGGAGGTTCTAATTAACAAACCATCCTGTAATTTGAATTGTGATTTAGATTTTATTAAGATTCTCAGATCTTCTTTGCCAATACAATCATCTTTTGAGATGGGGTTGCTTTCAGGATCTTCTATGTGTTTATAGAAGATGCCTACAATGGGGTCTTCTTTTTGACTAGTGATCAGGTCCTCACTAGGAGAATCCTGACTCCATTGTACCAAGTTAGGCTCACTCTGTTGTTTTGCCTGGTTTCTGGTAATGGCTTCTACCTGAATTGCACCCATTAAGTGGTCAATATTAAGGAGGTCTCCAGTTATGGCTCCTTGTTTGGCTAATGAATCCGCAAGGTCATTGCCTTCCTTATCAGGACCTAAAACTCTGGAATGACCCTTGGTCTTTTTCCAGTGTATGGTTAAATCATTGGATACTACCAGATTATCAATCTCGCAGAACAATTTACCATGCTTGACTGGTTTGTTATTGCTTTTCTGCATGCCATTTCTTTTCCAAGTTGGCAGGTATTCAACAAAACTGTCACGCACATAATTTGAGTCAGTTATGATCACAAATTCATTAATACTATGTTCAATAGCCATTTTAATGGTTTTGAAAACAGCAGTTAGCTCTGCAACCTGACTTGATCTTGGTCCAATGTTGAAACCTATAGATATATTTGGGAATCCATTTGCCCCAGTTATACCAATGCCAGCGACTAATCTGCGCTCATTATCAATAGTGGCATGGTAAGAACAACCATCAACATATACCCAAGGTAATGTTTGACAATGGTCCTCATTGTACATTTTATATGGGGAAAGCAATTGTTCTTCCAGAAAATCATCTTCTGATAATTCTTCCCCAGGATCTCTATCAGTACAGTCGTGGAGCTCAGCAAGTCCTTGTGCGACTGGATTCTTTTTATTCTGCTTGTAGCGAATTTCTAATGGCCAGCCTTGCAAGGAAAGAGTCCACGCTGTTATGCGGCTATTAGACAAATTCCCATCTCTTATTCTCTCACTTTGCAAATATAGCAAAGGCTGGTGGGCCGTTTCTACAATAATTTTCTCGCCCTGTATATAGCTGCGGAAATTTTGTAGAGCCCATACAGTAGATAAGAGGGCTTTTTCGCAATCGTTAAACTTTATTTCTACTGGGGATAGATTTTTGCTCGCATAAGCAATGGCTTTGTTCAAATTATCATGCTTTTGGTATAACACAGCACTCATGCTTACATCTGTGTACCCTGTTTCTAAGTAGAAAGGTTTACCACCTTCAGGGTACGCTAAGCAAGGTGCTTGAGTGAGTTTTCTCTTCAGCTCTCTGATGGCTGTCTCTTGAGACTCACTCCAGTGCCATTTCACATCCTTCTTTAGAAGAAGTAGTAGTGGTTTAGCTAATTCCGCATAATTATCAATGAATTTGCGAGAATAATTCGTCATACCCAGGAATGATCTCAATTCCTTTAAGTTAGTTGGGTTTTTAGAATTCACTATAGCTTCCACCTTTTTCTTCTGGGGATTTAATCCGTCAGAGGTAACTTCATGCCCCAAGAAGTTTACACGAGTGCGGCACCATTGAGCTTTTTGCAGGGATAATTTGACACCTGCCCTTTTAAGTTGGCTGAGGACGTGTTTAAGTTCTGTGATGTGTTTTTCAAAGTCTGTGCTTTTGATTAAAACATCATCAACATAAGATAAGGTCCCCCTTTCCAGTGCGTCAGGCATAGCCTTATGCATGAATACAGCAAATTCATGTCCAGAATTTATGTATCCAAATGGAAGTCTTTGAAATGCATATTGGACCTTTTGGAAGGAGAATGCTAGCTTATATTGGTCCTTTTCATGTACCTTTATGGTCCAATATCCCTGTGCACAATCAATGGCAGTGAATATTTTGGATCCTTGCATTTGTGCTAGGCACTGGTCAATGTATGGTACAGGCCAGCCAGACATGTATACTCGTTTGTTTAGCTGTCTTAAGTCAGCACACAAACGCCATTGTCCATTGGGCTTAAGGACACCTAGAATAGGATTATTATAAGAGCTGTGCACCTGTCTGATAATACCTCTTTCTTCCAAATTCCTTATGATCTCTGCAAGAGAATCATATGAGGCTAAGGGAAGTCTGTATTGTTTGACAAATACAGGTGGCGCATTAGGATCTGTTTGTATTCTTGCAATGTGCAAGTCTGTGGTACCACAGTCATAAGAATCCTTAGCGAAAATATCCTTGTACTCCATCAGGAGTTCTCGCAGCTGTTGGCGTTCATCATCGCTAGAACAGCCATTGGCTAAGGATATTTGCTCTTCGACTATTTGCTGAAATCCTGGAAAGATTTCAGGCTGTCCTATTTCATAGGCTTCTTCCAACCTAGAGGTGAGATCCCCTTGATTATAATTTACATTGCTCCCATGACTCTGGGGATTGGGGTAATCTTGCTGTTTGATTGGCTGATCAAACACTAGAGAGGCTTCTTCAATTTTACAGATGCCTTCCTCTGAGCTGAAGGGATAAATGGACTGAATATTAAATAGACCCTCTGGCATAGATGCAAAGGATTGTTCTATTAATTGTTCTTCAGTTAAGTATCCTTCAGGTATTAGCCCAATTACATTATTCTGGAATCCAAAAGTGTAATAACTTGATTCCAGTGCATATCCTATGGTAGTTCCCTTGGATAATGTTATATCCTGTGGGGTCATGTTATGCACAATAATATTTATTGGAACAGTTCCAATATTCACCATAGGAGTGTAGGTTACTGAGACACCCAGATTTTGTATTCTATGGGAGAGGCAAATCAGTGTTTCAGAAGTTTTTAATTTCTGACCTCTCTTTACCTGTAAGGGTAAAAGAAATTTATCAGCCCCAGCAGGAATTATAATATCGCTAGATACCTGCATATTCACAGCATATGGCAATTGCTGGTTTGATTTCAGGGCTGCATTTTCATCCTGAAATACTTCAGGGTCCCCCTTTAACCTGCTCCAGAGGCAAGAATTAATCAAATCTATTTGTATGGCATATCTATGTAAGATATCATTGCCAATGTATATTTGATTATGGGGAGTATTTAAAACTAAAAACAGGTGCTTCACTGACTTATTACCAATAGAGATAGATAATAAGCACTTAGCTGTGATGTTATAGCTTTCAGACCTGTCATCCAGGCCGTTGACACAGTGGTCTTGGGGAGAAAGATATTTAATCACTTTAGGTTCAGCTATTTGCGTTAATAAACCTTCGCTTATATAGCTAGCTTCCTGTTTTAAGTTTATTTTAGCATACTTTGTTTTACCAAGGTCATGCACTTGTATAGGGATAAATAGATCCTCTTTAACTCTCTCAATCCCTGTGAGGTATTGAGCGTGGCCTCCCCCCTTAGGGATTTTATGATCCCCCTTGTGGAGTGATATGGTTAATACATCGCCATCTAGGGAGATATTCGCTATCTTTCCAGGCGATATTTTAAAAGTATTACCATCAGAGCCACTAAAAGGAGTCTGATCATCTATTTGTAGAATAGTGATTTCAGGTGTAGAGTTATTCCTGAAATGAATCTCCACAGCATCTGGTTTCTCTTCCACCACGTGACAGCTGTGTCGGGTGCGAGATGTACCAGATTTTTCATAATTGATAGGCCGTTTAACTTGCGACCAAATTACATTATTTATGCAATCAATTATGGTGCTTAATCGCTTCAGGAGATCACTACCAATAATTAAACGATCAGTTGGCAGATCCACTATAATGACAGGGTGTCTTATGACCCTGTTCCCCAATTTAAATTTTAACCAGGCAGTACCGTAAACTTTTAGGGAGTCACCCCCAACACCTATTAGAGAACCGTCAAATTCTTTTATTTTAGGTTTGTGGGATGTTAGCTCATTTAGCTGTGTGTAGTATCTGTGGGATAAGATAGTTGCCTGTGACCCAGTGTCAATTAATCCCCTGATAGGGTTGGAGACTGAATCTTGCAGCTCAACTAGTACATAATATCTTCCTGCAGTTTCTATCATTTCACACATAAAATTTGCATTCTCATACATTTGTGGGCTTCGCCACGTATTACCTGAGTTTGCCATGCTTTCCGATGCAGAAGAAGCTTCATACCTACCTGTTTCCTCTATGACAGGGTCGGCTGGATTCTTTTGTACTGCATCTGTGGAAACAAGGTTAAGAGAGAGCTGCAAAGGAAGAGATTTGTTAACTTTTTCCGGCTGATGTCGCTCATTGTCACAGCTAATTTGTCCGTTTCCGGTCTGTGGGGAGATAACATGATTAGTATCATTGATATTTATTACTACATTTTGTATATCTCTCCCCTCCCCTTCAGGTGATACTGCAGTATTTATGACTGTGCCTGTGGTCCACTGCTGACCACTGGCTGTACCCCTAAAAAAGTATTGTTCGGTTGCTGAGCCGTAGATTTTTGACTCATATTAGCGATTTGTTCGCTCAACCGATTTAATTGGGTAAACAGCATATCTACCTGATTGTACAAGTTACCTCTACCCCTGGGCCTATCTCTTGGTGCCCCATTGTACTGATTCCTGGACCATTGGGTTCCCTCAGAATCAGGGCCACTATTTCTATTCTGGCGTGGTTGCCCCTGGGGTTCAGCTTGTTCAGTATTAATATTTTGGGAAGCATTATATACCTGGGGTGTCTGGTTACCCTGAGAATATCTTCGCCGTCTATTGTATCTACCCTTGCGCGGATACCAATTATTTGGTGAGTATTCTCTTTGTGAGTAATTATTCACCTGATTATGTCCCCCACTTTGGTTATAGTCTCCCTGCGCCTCAACCTGTGTAGGGGGAGGGGCAGAATTAAACCTCTGTGGAGATGGCCTTTTTTGACTGGCCACCTCTGCATAAGTCCTCTTGTTAGACTCCAAATTGAGGGGGCTAGGTGACACCCTAGTTTCTGCCACAATTTTGGGTTTTGACTCCTTTTTAACCCCCTGCTCACTGGACTGCTGAATAGAGTATAATTTTGTACTCTCTTTGATCAGCCATTCCAATGAGCAGTTCTCATCAAAATCTCTAGCTAAGTTAATTTTGATGGGTGTAGGCAGTGCTTCAAAAAATAAATTTACAAATTCTGAGCCATCAAATCTGGGATTATCTTCAGCCATACTGTACGCATTTTTCAATACAGAAAGGAATTCGACTGGACTCTGATTCGCACGACACTTTAAACCATATACCGCTATTTTCGCGGCAGTTTTAGTGCGATATTGCCCGAATTCTTTTCTGCATTGTTGTTTTACCCCATTCCAGGAATGAATATTCATATCCTTTAGTGAAGCAAAGAATTTGTGATGCTTACTGTCAAATACCCAAGGCAGAAATTCAATTTTCAATTTCTCACTTGTAACATTCATTATAGCTAACGCATTTTCAAAAGCCTGTAAATGATCAATTACAGATGTTGTTCCCTTATTGGAGAATATAGGTACTGCGCGTTGTATGAAGGTGATTATTTTATGGGAATCATAGACTTTATCAGACTTATTTTGGGATTCTCTGTTAGAGTTTCCCTCCCCCGCATCAGCTGCGCTACAGCTGTCCTCTGGATTTACATCCTGAGGGGATTGTCTATTTGGGAAATCTACTTCTGACCCGTTAGGGGTCATTTGTCTATGTTGTTCTATATATTTTCGTACCTCGTCCCTGACGCGTTCGCTAAAGGAGTTAGCATTATCTGTATTATTCTCATTGCTAATATAGGGGTTTTCATTATGGCGATATGACCTTTTTAAATCGCTTAATTCTCTCTGGCTTTGCGCAAGCTGTTTATTTAAATCTTGTATCTGCGCGATTAAGTCCATATTGTGCTTATCTAAGGTGGCTAGGTTTTGGGCAAATTCATCCATTTTATTTTTGGCTATTTTTAAACCCTCTTCGCGTCTGCGCGAGGAACGAATACTATTTTCTAGCTCCTGTATTTGCAATCGTTTGTCTGTGACACAAAACGACATTTCGTCCATTATGCATATTAAAAGGGGCCAAGATTTTAGTATTAGTTTTTCTCGCTTTTTGGGATCTTTGCATTGATTAATCATTAATAATTCCTGGAAGAATTCATTCTCTTCATTCCACATATTATTATTAACGGTAATATTTTTAGCCCTAGTTTCAAGCATATCCACAAAATCATTTAATTCACCAGCAATATTTAACTTCCCTTTAATGTAACTTAAGATATCTTTCTTAAGGACCTGACCTTTAGTAATAGGTATGGTTATGGGACCAATTTCATTGCTATGTATAGAATTAAATGAGTCACTTCTGGCTACAGACATTATTATATTGGTTTAGTACTTAGTTAAACTAAAACGCTAATACAATTTTTGCCAATAAAAAGAGAGAAGGAAAATTTTTATATTTCAAAAAAATATTATTAATTTTGAAATATGAAAAATTAATATTCCAAAATATGAGAAATTAATATTTTTGATTAACTTTGAAAATATGAAAAATCAATATTTTTGATTAATTTTGAAATATGAAAAATCAATATTTTTATTAATTTTTCAAAATTAATCTTTAATAATATTTCAAGATTGACATTAATATGTCAATCTCGAAATATGAAAATTAATATTTCAACTTTTCAAAAAAAAATTATATCTTCGAAATATGAATTTTTTTTTTTTTCTCTTTTATAATAATTTCTATTTACTTACAAATATATTATATCAATTATGATGGAATATTAATAAATCTCAGCAGTGCCTCCAATTATTATGTCAGTATATTTATGAAAATCTTAGCAGTGCTATCCAAATAATATATATATAAGTTTATGGCAGGGTTATAAACATAATACAAAGAAATAGAAACCCTTATCAACCATGCACCTACTAGACCATACAATTAATATAAATATCTGAATTCTTTTATTTAGTTAATATCCATAAACATATTGAACTATATTTGCAGTAAAAGGAAATTAAATAAAAGTTTATATGCGTTAAAACCAACTCTTAAGATATGCTATCCTTCTTACAAAACCCAGAAAAATATACCTTCACAATTCAGCCTTATTTATTTAACACAATGGGACTAAAAACCTTTAACATCCAAGCAATACAATTCTAAACAGTGTTTATAAAACAATAGGATAAAATATATATTCTGCTATTTAACTGCAATTTATCCTAATACAAAATTAAACGACAATATCAGAACTTGTATAGATGAGTTACTTAGCCAATTCAGACACAGATTTGAACAATACCTAGGCTTATAACTACCAATTTAAAATACAATATACTTCACCAATTTTGAACCAATTCGTAGCGGTCTTTAGGTCATCTCATTTGAAAGAAGGTTTTTGCACAAATCAAGGATAAGTTTTAAGCTCCTTGCTGAAGTGAACTTTTTTTTTTTCAGGTATATCGCAGCCAAAATCAGATCACTAATTTTCAACAAGTTACAGACAACTCTCTCTTGTGCATTCAACACTCCCATTATATAATCATTGATGACATCATGTGGGTGGCACTACGGGAGCTGACCTTCCCATTGGTTATCTGGGAAGTCTAAATCGGATTGGCCCTTGGAAATTTCATTTTTAACAGCCAGAAAGAACCTTCTGGCTGTAGTTCTCGCAACATAACACCAGGTGGCAGCATACAGTACAACATAGCAATACAATACAGCATTTCTGACATTTTTAAGCAAGTTAATTTTTTTTTTATAAAATGGTTATTTAATCAGATCACACTCTCTGCATTAATCATATATAACCCCAATTACAGATGGTTAATATTAGGTTATTTTTTCTGATTATTCTGATACCAAATATGTTATATTATTAACATTTTATTATATTAAGGTAATTTAACACTGCTAATTATTAGCTTAAAATGCATTATAATTTTATCAGTATTCTGGCATTTCTTTGCAAATAACAGCTTATTTTTATATCTCCAGATTGGTAGTATTTAAAACTCCTGATATTTGCATCCACCCAGATATAGTATGTGACATTTCTGTGTATTTCTTCCTGAATACATAAATCCTGTTTATGTCGATCACATGGGGTCAATCCATGAGGAGTTGTAAGAGTCTTTAAAACAGCATATTTCCTGTTTAGCCAGCAGTGCAGATGTGTATTTGATTTTATTTGTGTCACCTTCCCCCAAGAGGGGTTTTTGCAGTAAGTCTTCAAATAGAGATTCAGTGAGATAGAACTGTTGTATCACACGTGTCAAATTCCAAAGGGGTCCTTGAACACATTCTTTTCTCACCTCACCAAATGTTCTGAGGTTATAAAAATCTGCATATATAGTCAAATGAATAGGGTCACTGAGCTATTTCCTTTAGAAAAGAAATGTTTGTGTTTCAAAAAGGCTCTACTGATCGTCAATCCTGATAGACGTGTATTAGAAGCTGTGTTCAACAAACTCATGTTTAATTAATCCTGAGTTCTCATCTAACATATACAGTGTATAAAATATACATATATATATATATATATATATATGTACACATATGTAATATTCATCATAATATTCATATACTCTGACACTTCATTCTTTCCCCTGCAAAGGGGTTCATCCTATAAGTAAAGCACTGCATGGAAGCGGCAATAATTGCAACTCCAAAAATAGGAAACAGCCCGTGATTGGTGGCCACATGTGAATGCTTTTCTAATTGGCTTGGTGGCCTTGTTCTGCTCAGGGCCTGCAAAGGTAGACCCTGAAAAGTTCCAAGCAGGACTTATTTAAAAAAATAGCTAGGATTAGTAACACAAAAAATTATCTTACCAAATATAAAGAATCTACATTAGCAAACATCGGCCTAGATTTCGATTTTTGCGTTAACCGTCAAAAGCAGCGTTAGGGGGTCCTAACGCTGCTTTTTACTGCCCGCTGGTATTTAGAGTCAGGCAGGAAGGGGCCTACCGCTCACTTTCTTTCCGCGACTCCAGGCTACCGCAGATCCCCTTACGTCAATTGCATATCCTATCTTTTCAATGGGATTAGCCTAACGCTGGTATTTGGAGTCTTGGAAGAAGTGAGGGGTAGAACCACTACCGACAAGACTCCTACCGTCCAAAAAAAGTCAGTAGTTAAGAGCTTTATGGGCTAACGTTGGAACATAAGGCTCTTAACTACTGTACTATAAAGTACACTAACACCCATAAACTACCTATGTACCCCTAAACCGAGGCCCCCCCACATCACAAACTCTCTAATAAAATGTTTTAACCCCTAATCTGCCGAACGGACATCACCGCCACCTACATTCTAGCTATGAACCCCTAATCTGCTGCCCCTAACATCGCCGACACCTACATTATATTTATTACCCCCTAATCTGCCCCCCCAACGTCACCGCTACCTAACTACAATTATTAACCCCTAATCTGCCGACCGGACCTCGCCGCCACTATAATAAATGTATTAACACCTAAACCGCTGCACTCCCGCCTCGCAAACACTATAATAAATTGTATTAACCCCTAATCTGCCCTCCCTAACATCGCCGCCACCTACCTACAATTATTAAACGCTAATCTCCCACCCGCAACGTCGCCGCTACTATAATAAATGTATTAACCCCTAAACCTAAGTCTAACCCTAACCCTAACATCCCCCTAACATAAATATAATTTAAATAAAACAAAATAATATTCCTATAATTAAATAAATTAATCCTATTTAAAACTAAATACTTACCTAGAAAATAAACCCTAATATAGCTACAATATAACTAATAATTACATTGTATCTATTTTAGGATTTATATTTATTTTACAGGCAACTTTGTATTTATTTTAACTAGGTACAATAGCTATTAAATAGTTAATAACTATTTAATAGCTACCTAGTTAAAATAATTACAAAATTACCTGTGAAATAAATCATAACCTAAGTTACAATTAAACCTAACACTAAACTATCATTAAATTAATTAAATAAACTACAATTACGTACAATTAATTTTAATTAAATAAACCAATCTATAATACAAAAAAACAAACACTAAATTACAGAAAATAAAAAAATATTACAAGAAGTTTAAACTACTTACACCTAATCTAAGCACCCTAATAAAATAAAAAAGCCCCCCAAAATAATAAAATGCCCTACCCTATTCTAAATTACAAAAGTAATCAGCTCTTTTACCAGCCCTTAAAAGGGCTTTTTGCGTGGTATTGCACCAACATTAAAACCCACCACTCACATACCCCTACTCTAACCCACCCAAACCTCCCTTAAAAAAACCTAACACTAACCCCGTGAAGATCTCCCTACCTTGAGTCGTCTTCACCCAACCGGGCCGAAGTCTTCATCCAAGGTGCGCAGAAGAGGTCCTTCATCCCGTAGAAGTCTTCATCCAGTCAGCGTCTTCAATCTTCATCCATCCGGAGCGGAGCGGAGCCATCTTCCAAGGAGCTGACGTGGAGCCATCCTTTTCATCCGGAGTCTTCTAACACAATGACGGTACCTTTAAGTGACGTCATCCAAGATGGCGTCCCTTCAATTCCGATTGGCTGATAGGATTCTATCAGCCAATCGGAATTAAGGTAGGAAAAATCTGATTGGCTGATTCAATCAGCCAATCAGATTGAAGTTCAATCCGATTGGCTGATCCAATCAGCCAATCGGATTGAGCTTGCATTCTATTGGCTGATTAGAACAGCCAATAGAATGCGAGCTCAATCCGACTGGCTGATTGGATCAGCCAATCGGATTGAACTTCAATCTGATTGGCTGATTGAATCAGCCAATCAGATTTTTCCTACCTTAATTCCGATTGGCTGATAGAATCCTATCAACCAATCAGAATTGAAGGGACGCCATTCTTGGATGACGTCACTTAAAGGTACCGTCATTGTGTTAGAAGACTCCGGATGAAGAGGATGGCTCCGCGTCGGCTCCTTGGAAGATGGCTCCGCTCCGGATGGATGAAGATTAAAGACGCCGCCTGGTTGAAGACTTCTACCGGATGAAGGACAACTTCTGCGCACCTTGGATGAAGATTTCGGCCCGGTTGGGTGAAGACGACTCAAGGTAGGGAGATCTTCAGGGGGTTAGTGTTAGGTTTTTTTAAGAGGGTTTGGGGGGGTTAGAGCAGGGGTATGTGGGTGGTGGGTTTTAATGTTGGGGGGTTGTATTTTGTTTTACAGGTAAAAGAGCTGATTACTTTGGGGCAATGCCCCGTAAAAAGCCCTTTTAAGGGCTGGTAAAAGAGCTGATTACTTTTGTAATTTAGAATAGGGTAGGGCATTTTATTATTTTGGGGGGCTTTTTTATTTTATTAGGGGGCTTACATTAGATGTAATTAGTTTAAACTTCTTGTAATTTTTTTTATTTTCTGTAATTTAGTCTTTGTTTTTTGTATTATAGATTAGGTTATTTAATTCAATTTAATTGTAAGTAATTGTAGTTAATTAATTTAATTAATTTAATGATAGTGTAGTGTTAGGTTTAATTGTAACTTAGGTTAGGATTTATTTCACAGGTAATTTTGTAATTATTTTAACTAGGTAGCTATTAAATAGTTATTAACTATTTAATAGCTATTGTACCTAGTTAAAATAAATACAAAGTTGCCTGTAAAATAAATCTAAATCCTAAAATAGCTACAATGTAACTATTAGTTATATTGTAGCTATATTAGGGTTTATTTTATAGGTAAGTATTTAGTTTTAAATAGGAATAATTTATTTAATGATAGTAAATTTATTTTGTTTAATTAAAATTATATTTAACTTAGAGGGGTGTTAGGGTTAGGGTTAGACTTAGGTTTAGGGTTTAATAACTTTATTATAGTAGCGGAGACGTTGCAGGCGGGAGATTAGGGGTTAATAATTGTAGGTATGTGACGGCGATGTTAGGGAGGGCAGATTAGGGGTTAATACAATTTATTATAGTGTTTGCGAGGCGGGAGTGCAGCGGTTTAGGGGTTAATACATTTATTATAGTGGCAGCGAGGTCCGGTCAGCAGTTTAATAAGTGTAGGTAGGGGGCGGTGACGTTGGGGGGGGAGATTAGGGGGTAATAAATATAATATAGGTGTCGGGTATGTTAGGGGCAGCCGATTAGAGGTTCATAGCTATAATGTAGGTTGCGGAGGTGTCCGGAGCGGCAGATTAGGGGTTAATAATATAATGTAGGTGTCAGCGATAGTGGGGGCAGCAGATTAGGGGTTATTAAATGTAAGGTTAGGGGTGTTTAGACTCGGGGTTCATGTTAGGGTGTTAGGTGTAGACTTAGAAAGTGTTTCCCCATAGGAAACAATGGGGCTGCGCTAGGAGCTGAACGCTGATTTTTTGCAGGTGTTAGGTTTTTTTTTAAGCCAGCTCAGCCCCATTGTTTCCTATGGGGATATCGTGCACAAGCATGTTTTTCCAGCTTACCGCTACCGTAGGCAACGCTGGTATTGAGGGTTGAAGTGGAGCTAAATTATGCTCAACGTTCCCTTTTCTGAGCTTAACGCAGCCACTCAGACAACTCTAAATACCAGCGTTGTCTTAAGGGTGCACTGGAAAAAAAAGCAGCGTTTGCACCGCGGGTCTTTACCGACAAAACTCTAAATCTAGGCGATCATCTCTTATAATGGAATTTTAACCATTATGAATTCCACAGAGGATCTTGCAGAACTGGAGGGTTGAATATGTTTGTTTTATTGTGTAGCACTTAACATATCAAGATACATTTGCATATCTAGATATAGTTGCATGTTAACTTTTGGATAGCTGTAGATTACCCCCCCCCCCAGCTATTTCTTAATGGGGAAAAAGTATTTACAAAATATAAGAGGTATTGTTATAAAACATTTGTTATTTTGTTATAAAATTCTTTTTGAACCATTTAGAATAGGGCTAGCAGTCATCCCTTAAAGGACCACTAAAAATGTAAGAATTGCATAATCAATACATGCATAGTGATAAAAGACAATGCAAAATAACTTGAATTTCAAATGAGTTCCCAATGCATCATGTGACAGTCATCAGCCAATCACACAATGCATATACATATATTCTGTGAATTTTGCACATACTGAGTAGGATCTGGAGCCTCATTAAGAGCTAGATTACAAGTGGAGCACTATCAGTCACACCTGAGCGAAAAGGGGTTTATCGCTGATGGTTGTGCGCATCAGCTTTTTTTGCTCATATTACAAGTTAAAGTAAATACGATAGTGTAAGCGTAATTCAAGTTAAAGGTACAGTCTAGTCAAAATTAAACTTTCATGTTCAGATAGGGAATGCAATTTTAAACAACTTTCCAATTCACTTTTTCTCATCAAATTTGCGTTGTTCTCTAAGGCCTAGATTTAGAGTTTGGCATTAGCCGTGAAAACCAGCGTTAGAGGCTCCTAACGCTGGTTTTAAACTACAGCCGGTATTTGGAGTCACTCAAAATAGGGTCTAACGCTCACTTTCCAGCCGCGACTTTTCCATACCGCAGATCCCCTTACGTAAATTGCGTATCCTATCTTTTCAATGGGATCTTTCTAACTCCGGTATTTAGAGTTGTGTCTGAAGTGAGCGTTAGAAATCTAACGACAAAACTCCAGCCGCAGGAAAAAAGTCAGTAGTTAAGAGCTTTCTGGGCTAACGCCGGTTTCTAAAGCTTTTAACTACTGTACTCTAAAGTACACTAACACCCATAAACTACCTATGTACCCCTAAACCGAGGTCCCCCGGTTTAGGGGTACATAGGTAGTTTATGGGTGTTAGTGTACTTTAGAGTACAGTAGTTAAAAGCTTTAGAAACCGGCGTTAGCCCAGAAAGCTCTTAACTACTGACTTTTTTCCTGCGGCTGGAGTTTTGTCGTTAGATTTCTAACGCTCACTTCAGACACAACTCTAAATACCGGAGTTAGAAAGATCCCATTGAAAAGATAGGATACGCAATTTACGTAAGGGGATCTGCGGTATGGAAAAGTCGCGGCTGGAAAGTGAGCGTTAGACCCTATTTTGAGTGACTCCAAATACCGGCTGTAGTTTAAAACCAGCGTTAGGAGCCTCTAACGCTGGTTTTCACGGCTAATGCCAAACTCTAAATCTAGGCCTTAGAGAACAACGCAAATTTGATGAGAAAAAGTGAATTGGAAAGTTGTTTAAAATTGCATTCCCTATCTGAACATGAAAGTTTAATTTTGACTAGACTGTACCTTTAACTTGAATTACGCTTACACTATCGTATTTACTTTAACTTGTAATATGAGCAAAAAAAGCTGATGCGCACAACCATCAGCGATAAACCCCTTTTCGCTCAGGTGTGACTGATAGTGCTCCACTTGTAATCTAGCTCTTAATGAGGCTCCAGATCCTACTCAGTATGTGCAAAATTCACAGAATATATGTATATGCATTGTGTGATTGGCTGATGACTGTCACATGATGCATTGGGAACTCATTTGAAATTCAAGTTATTTTGCATTGTCTTTTATCACTATGCATGTATTGATTATGCAATTCTTACATTTTTAGTGGTCCTTTAAGGGATGACTGCTAGCCCTATTCTAAATGGTTCAAAAAGAATTTTATAACAAAATAACAAATGTTTTATAACAATACCTCTTATATTTTGTAAATACTTTTTCCCCATTAAGAAATAGCTGGGGGGGGGGGTAATCTACAGCTATCCAAAAGTTAACATGCAACTATATCTAGATATGCAAATGTATCTTGATATGTTAAGTGCTACACAATAAAACAAACATATTCAACCCTCCAGTTCTGCAAGATCCTCTGTGGAATTCATAATGGTTAAAATTCCATTATAAGAGATGATCGCCTAGATTTAGAGTTTTGTCGGTAAAGACCCGCGGTGCAAACGCTGCTTTTTTTTCCAGTGCACCCTTAAGACAACGCTGGTATTTAGAGTTGTCTGAGTGGCTGCGTTAAGCTCAGAAAAGGGAACGTTGAGCATAATTTAGCTCCACTTCAACCCTCAATACCAGCGTTGCCTACGGTAGCGGTAAGCTGGAAAAACATGCTTGTGCACGATATCCCCATAGGAAACAATGGGGCTGAGCTGGCTTAAAAAAAAACCTAACACCTGCAAAAAATCAGCGTTCAGCTCCTAGCGCAGCCCCATTGTTTCCTATGGGGAAACACTTTCTAAGTCTACACCTAACACCCTAACATGAACCCCGAGTCTAAACACCCCTAACCTTACATTTAATAACCCCTAATCTGCTGCCCCCACTATCGCTGACACCTACATTATATTATTAACCCCTAATCTGCCGCTCCGGACACCTCCGCAACCTACATTATAGCTATGAACCTCTAATCGGCTGCCCCTAACATACCCGACACCTATATTATATTTATTACCCCCTAATCTCCCCCCCCAACGTCGCCGCCCCCTACCTACACTTATTAAACTGCTGACCGGACCTCGCTGCCACTATAATAAATGTATTAACCCCTAAACCGCTGCACTCCCGCCTCGCAAACACTATAATAAATTGTATTAACCCCTAATCTGCCCTCCCTAACATCGCCGTCACATACCTACAATTATTAACCCCTAATCTCCCGCCTGCAACGTCTCCGCTACTATAATAAAGTTATTAAACCCTAAACCTAAGTCTAACCCTAACCCTAACACCCCTCTAAGTTAAATATAATTTTAATTAAACAAAATAAATTTACTATCATTAAATAAATTATTCCTATTTAAGACTAAATACTTACCTATAAAATAAACCCTAATATAGCTACAATATAACTAATAGTTACATTGTAGCTATTTTAGGATTTAGATTTATTTTACAGGCAACTTTGTATTTATTTTAACTAGGTACAATAGCTATTAAATAGCCGACACTCGGAAAAAAAATTTTAACCCCTAATCTGCCGACCGCCACCTACGTTATCCTTATGTACCCCTAATCTGCTGCCCCTAACACCGCCGACCCCTGTATTATATTTATTAACCCCTAATCTGCCCCCCTCAACGTCGCCTCCACCTGCCTACACTTATTAACCCCTAATCTGCCGACCGCAAAGCGCCGCCACCTACGTTATCCTTATGTACCCCTAATCTGCTGCCCCTAACACCGCCGACCCCTATATTATATTTATTAACCCCTAATCTGCCCCCCACAACGTCGCCTCCACCTGCCTACACTTATTAACCCCTAATCTGCCGACCGGACCTGAGTGCTACTATAATAAAGTTTTTAACCCCTAATCCGCCTCACAAACCCTATAATAAATAGTATTAACCCCTAATCTGCCCTCCCTAACATCGCCGACACCTAACTTCAATTATTAACCCCTAATCTGCCGACCGAATCTCGCCGCTATTCTAATAAATGTATTAACCCCTAAAGCTAAGTCTAACCCTAATACTAACACCCCCCTAAGTTAAATATAATTTAATTCTAATGAAATTAATTAACTCTTATTAAATAAATTATTCCAATTTAAAGCTAAATACTTACCTGTAAAATAAATCCTAATATAGCTACAATATAAATTATAATTATATTATAGCTATTTTAGGATTTATATTTATTTTACAGGTAACTTTGTATTTATTTTAACCAGGTACAATAGCTATTAAATAGTTAAGAACTATTTAATAGCTAAAATAGTTAAAATAATTAAAATTTTACCTGTAAAAGAAATCCTAACCTAAGTTACAAATAAACCTAACACTAGACTATCAATATATTAATTAAATAAACTACCTACAATTAACCTAACACTACACTATCAATAAATTAATTAAATACAATTGCTACAAATAAATACAATTAAATAAACTAGCTAAAGTACAAAAAATAAAAAAGAACTAAGTTACAAAAAATAAAAAAATATTTACAAACATTAGAAATATATTACAACAATTTTAAACTAATTACACCTACTCTAAGCCCCCTAATAAAACAACAAAGCCCCCCAAAATAAAAAATGCCCTACCCTATTCTAAATTACAAAAGTTCAAAGCTCTTTTACCTTACCAGCCCTGAACAGGGCCCTTTGCGGGGCATGCCCCAAGAAATTCAGCTCTTTTGCCTGTAAAAAAAAACATACAATACCCCCCCCAACATTACAACCCACCACCCACATACCCCTAATCTAACCCAAACCCCCCTTAAATAAACCTAACACTAAGCCCCTGAAGATCTTCCTACCTTGTCTTCACCATACCAGGTTCACCGATCGGTCCAGAAGAGCTCCTCCGATGTCCTGATCCAAGCCCAAGCGGGGGGCTGAAGAGGTCCATGATCTGGCTGAAGTCTTCATCCAAGCGGGCCAGAAGAGGTCTTCCATCCGATTGAAGTCTTCATCCAAGCGGCATCCATCCGGAGCAAAGCGGCAGCATCCTGAAGACCTCCACCGCGGAACATCCATCCTGGCCGACGACTGAACGACGAATGACGGTTCCTTTAAATGACGTCATCCAAGATGGCGTCCCTTGAATTCCGATTGGCTGATAGGATTCTATCAGCCAATCGGAATTAAGGTAGGAATATTCTGATTGGCTGATGGAATCAGCCAATCAGAATCAAGTTCAATCCGATTGGCTGATCCGATCAGCCAATCAGATTGAGCTCGCATTCTATTGGCTGTTCCGATCAGCCAATAGAATGCAAGCTCAATCTGATTGGCTGATTGGATCAGAATATTCCTACCTTAATTCCGATTGGCTGATAGAATCCTATCAACAAATCGGAATTCGAGGGACGCCATCTTGGATGACGTCATTTAAAGGAACCGTCATTCGTCGTTCAGTCGTCGGCCAGGATGGATGTTCCGCGGTGGAGGTCTTCAGGATGCTGCCGCTTCGCTCCGGATGGATGCCGCTTGGATGAAGACATCAATCGGATGGAAGACCTCTTCTGGCCCGCTTGGATGAAGACTTCAGCCGGATCATGGACCTCTTCAGCCCCCCGCTTGGGCTTGGATCAGGACATCGGAGGAGCTCTTCTGGACCGATCAGTGAACCTGGTATGGTTAAGACAAGGTAGGAAGATCTTCAGGGGCTTAGTGTTAGGTTTATTTAAGGGGGGTTTGGGTTAGATTAGGGGTATGTGGGTGGTGGGTTGTAATGTTGGGGGGGTATTGTATGTTTTTTTTTACAGGCAAAAGAGCTGAATTTCTTGGGGCATGCCCCGCAAAGGGCCCTGTTCAGGGCTGGTAAGGTAAAAGAGCTTTGAACTTTAGTAATTTAGAATAGGGTAGGGCATTTTTTATTTTGGGGGGCTTTGTTGTTTTATTAGGGGGCTTAGAGTAGGTGTAATTAGTTTAAAATTGTTGTAATATATTTCTAATGTTTGTAAATATTTTTTTATTTTTTGTAACTTAGTTCTTTTTTATATTTTGTACTTTAGCTAGTTTATTTAATTGTATTTATTTGTAGCAATTGTATTTAATTAATTTATTGATAGTGTAGTGTTAGGTTAATTGCAGGTAGTTTATTTAATTAATTTATTGATAGTCTAGTGTTAGGTTTATTTGTAACTTAGGTTAGGATTTCTTTTACAGGTAAATTTGTAATTATTTTAACTATTTTAGCTATTAAATAGTTCTTAACTATTTAATAGCTATTGTACCTGGTTAAAATAAATACAAAGTTACCTGTAAAATAAATATAAATCCTAAAATAGCTATAATATAATTATAATTTATATTGTAGCTATATTAGGATTTATTTTACAGGTAAGTATTTAGCTTTAAATTGGAATAATTTATTTAATAAGAGTTAATTAATTTCGTTAGATTTAAATTATATTTAACTTAGGGGGGTGTTAGTATTAGGGTTAGACTTAGCTTTAGGGGTTAATACATTTATTAGAATAGCGGCGAGATTCGGTCGGCAGATTAGGGGTTAATAATTGAAGTTAGGTGTCGGCGATGTTAGGGAGGGCAGATTAGGGGTTAATACTATTTATTATAGGGTTAGTGAGGCGGATTAGGGGTTAATAACTTTATTATAGTAGCGCTCAGGTCCGGTCGGCAGATTAGGTGTTAATAAGTGTAGGCAGGTGGAGGCGACGTTGTGGGGGGCAGATTAGGGGTTAATAAATATAATATAGGGGTCGGCGGTGTTAGGGACAGCAGATTAGGGGTACATAGGGATAATGTAAGTAGCGGCGGTGTACGGAGCGGCAGATTAGGGGTTAATAATAATATGCAGGGGTCAGCGATAGCGGGGGCGGCAGATTAGGGGTTAATAAGTGTAAGGTTAGGGGTGTTTAGACTCGGGGTACATGTTAGAGTGTTAAGTGCAGACGTAGGAAGGGTTACCGCATAGCAAACAATGGGGCTGCGTTAGGAGCTGAACGCGGCTTTTTTGCAGGTGTTTGTTTTTTTTTCAGCTCAAACAGCCCCATTGTTTCCTATGGGGGAATCGTGCACGAGCACGTTTTTGAGGCTGGCCGCGTCCGTAAGCAACTCTGGTATCGAGAGTTGAAGCTGCGTTAAAAATGCTCTACGCTCCTTTTTTTGGAGCCTAACGCAGCCTTTATGTGGACTCTCGATACCAGAGTTATTTTTATGGTGCGGCCAGAAAAAAGCCGGCGTTAGTTTTTCGGGTTGTTACCGACAAAACTCCAAATCTAGGCCTTAGTATTCTTTGTTCAAAGCTAAACCTAGGTAAGCTGTCCCTTATTTTAATGCATTTGGCAGTTTTTCACAGCTAGAGGGTGTTAGTTAATGTGTGCCACTGCCATACAGATAACATTGTGACCACGCCCATGGAGTTACAAATGAGAGGGTACTGATTGGCTAAATGCAAGTCTGTCAAAAAAACTGAAATAAGGGGGCAGTCATAACCGTGTTGGTTATGCAAAACAGGGGAATGGGTATAAAAGGGATTATCTACTTTTTTAAACAATAACCATTCTGAAGTAGACTGTTCCTTTAAGTGAAACCTTGGAGATCTAGTTAACTGTTTCACAGAAAACAAAAAAGTGTCTAAAAAAACACATCAAAAATACATTTAAAAGTACAGTTTCACTCATAATAACAATCTAATAAAAAATATTCAAAAAAATATTGCACAAAAAAGTTATAAGGGCTAAAAGATATTAAGTCTCAGGAAAAAAAAGGCAAACAAAGGTCTTCAACATAGAGATTCATACATGTCTAAAGATGTATATGTATGTATACATATATTTAATTTATATGTGTGTACATATCTATTTATATGTGTATATATGTATTTACTAACATACTGTATATACATTTATAAACCCATAAATACATATATAGACATATATAAAAGTGCATTGGAGCCCTTGGCAGTCAAGTAGATGAAAACATGTAAAAACATATTTATGCAATATTCATATTTAATAAAGTGTTATACTGTGCATTTAGTGTAAATATTTCATATTCCAATGTTCTGCACATAGCAGAATATATTCTATGTCATTCTAAATAGATATTCCTATATATATATATATATATATATATATATATATATATATATATATATATATATATAGTTTTTTCCGACATTTTCTGCTCCATGGACTTCAATGGGGGAAAACGTTGTGTGCGAATAACTATAAAAAGAGAAAAGGAGACAGCACAATCTCGATTCAAGGTATATTTTAGGTAGCAACACACTAGTAGTAATGCACTTACCAGACGTAGGATAGAAACAAGCCCCAAAACACAAGTCCCAGAAATTCAGAGAGTGTTCGTGTCTGGACGATCAGCGGCTGTGCACGAAGTCTGCAAAACTGTTCCGTATGAAACTCCCGGCTCCCGGCACATCTGATCACACTGACGTCACTCCCCTACGGATGCTTGTGAGGGACAAAAGAACTCAATGCATTTCGCCGGTTGAACGCCCCGGCTTTGTCAAGAGTGTATAAGGTTACTTTGGCTTTTTATGCTCCTCCAGTTAGCAAGCGAGCGAAAACAGTTTACATTTAACTTGTAATATGGGCACGAAAAGAGCTTACTTCTAGCACAGTTAAAGTTTGAGCGGGAGCATTAAATAACGCTCCACTTGTAATCTAGCCCTAAGTGTGCATATAAAAAGATTGTGCACATTTTGATAATATTAGTTAACTGGAAAGTTGTTTACAATTGTGTGCTCTATCTGAATCATTAAAGATTAATTTTGATTTAAATGTCTCTTTAAAGGGATATGAAGCCCAAAATATGTATTTCATCACTTAAAGCATTCAGTTTTAAACAACTTTCCAGTTTACTTCTATCATTAAATTTGCTTTATTCTCTTGGTAATCTTTGTTAAAGGAGTTGCAATGCTCTCCTGGGTGCTAGCTGAACATATCAGATTATCGAATGACAAGAGGCCTATGTTTGTAACCACCAATTACCAGCTAGCTGCCAGTAGTGCGTTGCTGCTCCTGAGGTTACCTAGGTTTAAATTTCGACAAATTAAATTTCATAATAGAAATAAACTGGAAAGTTGTTTAAAAATCAATGCTCTATATAAATCATTACAGTTTAATTTTGTCTTTACTTTACTTAAAAATGGTAGCTAATGTACAGATTATGATAGACTTTGAAAATATTTTGCTGAACCTTGTTAACATATTAACCCATTTGATAAGACTATCAGCAATGATCCTCTCGCACTGTGAGATCCCTGCATTTCTGTATGTGAAGGAGAGACAAGCCCAGTGCAATATAACACTACATCACATGACAGTTCTACTGCATTTACATTTTGTGCTATCTATTTTATATCCCTTTAGACTTCAGATTAACTTGTATTTCTTTTAAACTTTGCACTTTCAATTTTTTTTAATTTCATGTACAGCAGTGTATTTAGGATTGTGATTCTACAAATTCTGATTATGCTTTCACAGTTTCTGCTTAACTTTAACTAACAAAGTAGTCTTATACTTAATATATTTATGTGTATCCTTTAAAAATTACATTGCACTTTGCATTACTTCTATTTAAAGGACCACTAAATACAGCAGAATTGCATAATTAACAAGTGCATTATAAAAAGACAATGCAACAAAACTTACTCTGAATTTCTAATTTAAGCAGTAGATTTTTTTTTCCGGACAAATGTATTTTTCCCCATTTGTCAGTACTCCGTATCATGTGACAACCATAAGCCAACCACAGACTAGTATATGTATACTCCGAACTTGTGCACATTCTCAGGGAGGAACCTGTAAGTTAAAGAGATGCCTTCTCTAGAAAGTAATGAAGCTCTCTGGGATACAAAATTTCACATGGGAGAGAGATGGTAACTGGATAACCCCTGGGGCTGATATAAAGGCTCGTTTTGCATTAATTACAAATTAAACTGAAATGTTTACACTATAATTTAACTTGCTTTGTCTATAATTTAGTATATATTGCTTTTCTGTTAGTTAAAATAAGTGTATTGTGAATTTTAAGCAAACTTCATCTGCATGCAGCTGGCGAGAAAAATCACTGAGACCAGCTTGTATACACTGCTTACAAAATTTCATAAGACTGGTGTAAAAGCTACACAAAAATATATAAAGTATGATCCTAATTTGTTAAAGTAACAGAGCCTTTCAAAACAATCAGAATTTGTGAAATCACAGCTAGAGTTAAATCTAAATGTATTCAAATATCAATGAGAAAGTGGAAAGCTTAAATGCAATAATACTGATAGCACAAAATCTGAAATAATATAAAATAGAAAGCACAAAGTGTAAGTGTAACAGAACTCTCATATCACGCAGTGCTGTATTGCATCAGGGTTGTCTTCTTTATGTAGAGAAATAAGAGATCTCCCAGTGATGGAGAGTTCTGCCCTTTTTGTTTTGAATATTCAGTGAGTTGAGCCCCTGTGAAGGCTGAACTGAAATTTCTTTTCAAGCTGCAAAATCTTTTGAATATCAGGGCCAGGGATAGCCCAATGTCAGGACTATGTCCTTGAATGTTTGATTCAGATACTAAGCCTTCATCTCCCTGCTGCTTTATAGTCTTGATGACACTTTATATACTTACTAACAATGGCAGGTTAGTTTGAAACCTCCACTTATGTTTTTTAATAGAATAAGTGGATCCTTGGGTATGCCCAGGGCAAAAATGGGGTTTATAAACCTAGACTCAGAATGAAAGTTAACCTAAGGTAAGCTTATGTAGCCTTATGGAGGCAGTGCCTAATGCCAAATCATTAATTAGGAACAAGCAAAGAGGTATAGGAAAGAAGCATTATTAGCACGCTTATTACTGAGTGTAAGTTATTACCTAATTATTTGAAATGAGGGCTTGATATATAAAATATAACTTTTATTAGTTTATCATTTAAAAATAGAGAAATGGTGGACTATGCAACCTATACATAACATACATTTAAAAACATGGAAACCTTAATAGACAACTAACCTCTCATATACCCAGCGCAGGGCTCGCTTCCATTGAGTCGTTATTCAGTTTGCGTGCATTCGCAAACCGTTAAATATGCTGTCGAAAGCAATATCGTTTATCGACTGTTTCCAATGGTGCATTATACTTCAATATCGGCAGCTCTTTGCGTCCCATAGAAAGTAATAGAAGCCGTTAATCGATAAATTATACCAGGTTTCCAATGAAAGCGCTAACCGTTAATACACTGTCGGAGGCTGTCGATACATTGAGAAATATTACCCCCAGCTCAACTAGGTGTAAAGGAGGAAAAAGAGCTTTTTTAAGGCCTTTCTCTCTAGAGGCGATCACAGGTAAAGAGCGCAGACGTAAACCGTTATTCTTATAGACAGAGGTCGGGTTACCATGGCAATGCACTTGTTATGGTGCGCTTTTCGACAAATCCGACATCGGTTGGCAACGCAAACTTACGTACGGCCGAAAAGAGCAACTGCGCACAACATGCTAATCTTTTCAATGGAAACCTGGTACTAAAATGGAGCCGTAAATTACTTTTAGCTGTCGTCCGCTTCGGTAGCTTACGGCTCCATTTTTAACGACTCAATGGAAGCGAGCCCTTAGTCTTTCTATAGGTAACTGCTAGGGATAGGAGCCGTTTCACAAATAAAGGCTAGGTTCATCTTAAAGCCGGATCCATAAGGGAGTAATAGGGAGTAAAAAGCAATCACCCACCCCTTGTAACTATTGTGCATGAGACCCACAGAGACCCGATATTTTCCATTTTAAGCAAACAGCTAACTAAGTCCCTATATGCCAATTAAGGCCAATTAAGGCACTACCTCTTTATACCAGCTACTTTAATTTTGTTGGCCTTAATTGGCATATAGGGACTAACTGCTAGATTACAAGTTTTGTGTTATAAGGGGTGCGGTGCTAACTTGCACGTTATTGTCACCGCTCACTTCCCTTCACTGCTGGTATTACAGGTTTTCATAAACCCAGCGTTAACAGGCAAGAAGTGAGCGTAGAGCAAAATTGTGCTCCATACCGCACTCCAATACCAACGCTGCGGTGAGCTGGTTTTGCATGCTTGTGCACGATTTCCCCATAGACATCAATGGGGAGAGCTGGCTGAAAAAACCTAACACCTGCAAAAAAGCAGCGTTAAGCTCCGTAACACAGCCCCATTGATTCCTATGGGAAACTAAATATATGTATACACCTAACAATCTAACATGAACCCTGAGTTTAAACACCCCTAATCTTACATTTATTAACCCCTAATCTGCCACCACCGACACCTATATTATACTTATTAACCTCTAATCTGCTGCCCCCAACATCGCCAACACCTACATTATATTTATTAACCCCTAATCTCCCGCCCTCAATGTCGCCGCAACCTACCTACACTTATTAACCCCTAATCTGCTGCCGCCACTATAATAAAATATTAACCCCTAAACCGCCGTACTCCCGCTTCGCAAACACTAGTTAAATAATAATAACCCATAATCTGCTGCCCCTAACATCGCCACCACCTACATTTATTAACCCCTAATCTGCTGCCCTCAATGTCGCCGCCACTATACTACATTTATTAATCCTTAAACCTAAGTCTAACCCTAACCCTAACACCCCTTAACTTAAATATAATTCAAATAAATATAAATAAAACCTACTATTAATAAATAAATAATTCCTATTTAAAACTAAATACATGTAAAATAAACCCTAAGCTTGCTACAATATAACTAATAGTTACATTGTAGCTATCTTAGGTTTTATTTTTATTTCACAGGCAAGTTTGTATTTATTTTAACTAGGTAGAATAGTTACTAAATAGTTATTAACTATTTACTAACTACCTAGCTAAAATAAATACAAATTTACCTGTAAAGTAAAACCTAACCTGTTACACTAACACCTAACATTACACAACAATTAAATAAATTACAGAAATTAAATACAATCACCTAAGTTAAAACCCCCCCACTAAATTACACATAATAAAAAAGAAATGATCAAATATTTAAAATAATTGCACCTAATCCAATAGCCCTATCAAAATAACCCCCCCCCCCAATAAAAAAAAACCCTAGCCTAAACTAAACTACCAATATCCCTAAAAAGGGCCTTATGTGGGGCATTGCCACAAAGAAATCAGCTATTTTACCTGTAAAATAAAATACAAACAACCCCTAACAGTACAACCCACCACCCACACAACCAACCCCCCCCAAATAAAAACCTAACTAAAAAAACCTAAGCTTCCCATTGCCCGGAAAAGGGCATTTAGCTCTTTTTCTGCCCAAATCCTAAGCTAAAAATAAAACACACCCAATAAACACTTAAAAAACCTAACACTAACCTCCGAAGTTTTGAAGACCGGACATCCATTGTCAACGAAGCCGGGAGAAGTCTTCATCCTAGCGGCAAGAAGTCCTCAATGAAGCCGGGAGAAGTCTTCATCCAAGCCGGCAGAAGTGGTCCTCCAGACGGCAGAAGTCTTCATCCAGACGGCATCTTCTATCTTCATCCATCCGGAGTGGGTCCAGCTTCAAGACATCCGGCGCGTAGCATCCTCTTCTTTCCACGGCGACTGAAGAATGAAGGTTCCTTTAAGTGACGTCATCCAAGATGGTGTCCCTTGAATTCCGATTGGCTGATAGAATTCTATCAGCCAATCGGAATTAAAGGGGAAAAAAATCCTATTGGCTGATGCAATCAGCCAATAGAATGGAGCTTGCATTCTGTTGGCTGTTCCAATCAGCCAATAGAATGTGAGCTCAATCCTATTGGCCGATTGGATCAGCCAATAGAATGCAAGCTCAATCCTATTGGCTGATTGCATCAGCCAATAGGATTGAAGCTCAATCCTTTTGGCTGATTGCATCAGCCAATAGGATTTTTTCCCCTTTAATTCCGATTGGCTGATAGAATTCTATCAGCCAATCAGAATTCAAGGGACGCCATCTTGGATGACGTCACTTAAAGGAACCTTCATTCTTCAGTCACCGTGGAAAGAAGAGGATGCTACGCGCCGGATGTCTTGAAGCTGGACCCACTCCGGATGGATGAAGATAGAAGATGCCGTCTGGATGAAGACTTCTGCCCATCTGGAGGACCACTTCTGCAGGCTTGGATGAAGGTTAGGTTTTTTTAAGGGTTTATTGGGTGGGTTTTATTTTTAGCTTAGGGATTGGGCAGAAAAAGAGCTAAATGCCCTTTTAAGGGCAATGCCCATCCAAATGCCCTTTTCAGGGCAATGGGGAGCTTAGGTTTTTATTTGGGGGGTTGGATGTGTGGGTGGTGGGTTTTACTGTTGGGGGGTTGTTTGTATTTTATTTTACAGGTAAAAGAGCTGATTTCTTTGGGGCAATGCCCAACAAAAGGCCATTTTTAAGGGCTATTGGTAGTTTAGTTTAGGCTAGGGGTTTTTTTATTTTGGGGGGGCTTTTTTATTTTGATAGGGCTATTAGATTAGTTGTAATTAGTTTAACTATTTGATAATTTCTTTTTTATTTTGTGTAATTTAGTGTTTGTTTTTTGTAATTTAGGTAATTGTATTTAATTTATGTAATTTATTTAATTGTTGTGTAATGTTAGGTGTTAGTGTAAGACAGGTTAGGTTTTATTTTACAGGTAAATATTTCTTTATTTTAGCTAGTTAGTTAGTAAATAGTTAATAACTATTTACTAACTAGTCTACCTAGTTAAAATAAATACAAACTTGCCTGTAAAATATGTAAGGGATGCCATCTTAGATGACCTCACTTAAAGGGAACCTTCAGTTTTCGGTGGTGAACATAAGAAGAGGATGATCCGTGCAGGATGTCTTGAAGATGGACCCGCTCCGCGCCGGATGGGTGAAGATATAAGATGATGTCTGGATGAAGATGGATGAGGACTTCGCAGGCTGGATGTGGATGGATGTCCGGACTTCGATAACTGTAAGTGGATCGTCGGGGTTAGTGTTTTTTTAAGTTTTTTTTTAGTGTTTTTTTTTTTCTTAGGATAGGGTTTCGGCAATTCGTAAAAGAGTAAAATGCCCTTTTAAGGGCAATGCCCATCCAAATGCCCTTTTCAGGACAATGTTTAGCTTAGGTTTATTTAGATAGGTTTTTATTTGGGGGGTTTGGGTGGGTGGTGGGTTTTACTGTTGGGGGGTTGTTGGTATTTTTTATTGCAATGTAAAAGAGCTGGTAGCAGGTAAGTATGTATTTAGTTTAAAATAGGAATTATTTAATAATTGTGAGGTTTATTTATATTTATTTTAATTATATTTAAGTTAGGGGGTGTTAGGCTTAGGGTTACGTTAGGGTTATGCTTAGGGTTACGTTAGGGTTAGGGGTTAATATATTTATGTAGAGTTAGTGATGTGGGAGGTCAGAGGTTTAGGGGTTAATAGGATTATTATAGCGGCAGTGTGGGCGGACGGCAATTTAGGGATTAATAATATTTAAATAGTGTTTGCGATGCGGGAGGGCGGCGATTTAGGGGTTAATAGGTTTATTATAGTGGCAACAATGTTGTGGAGCGGCGGAATAGGGGTTAATACATTTTAATAGTGGCGGCGATGTCCGGAGCAGCAGATTAGGGGTTAATAAATTTATTATAGTGTTTGCGATGCGGGAGGGCCTCGGTTTAGGAGTTAATAGGTAGTTTATGAATGTTAGTGTACTTTTTAACACATTAGTTATAAGTTTTACGTTACAGCTTTGTAGCATAAAACTCATAACTTCTGACTTTAGATGGCGGTACGGATCTTGTGGTTATAGAGTGTACCGCTCACTTTTTGGCCTCCCAGGCAAACTCGTATTACCGGCGATATGGGAGTCCCATTGAAAAAGGACTTCTTTAAAAAAGCAGTACTGACGTTGCGTGACTGGCTAAAAGGTGTGCTGCACACCTATACCGACAAGACTTTTAATAGCAGCGTTAGGGAAAAAGCAGCGTTATGGGCCATAACGATGCCTTTTCAATAATAACGCCAAACTCGTAATCATGCTGTAAGCTGGGTATATGAGAAGTGAGTTCTCTATTAATATTTCCGTGTTTTGAAATGTATATTATTTATAGGTGGCATAGTACACCATTTCTCTATTTTTAAATGATAAACTAATAAAAGTTATATTTTATATATCAAGTCCTTCCAATAATTTGGTAATAACTTACACTCAGTAATAAGTGTGCTAATAATGCTTCTTTCCTATACCTCTTTGCTTGTTCCTTTTAAATAGAATGTCTCCAACACTTTTTTCTGCACCTTGCCATCTAACCTATTCATTGTTGCATCTTATACTTTGTGGCCTTTACTTTCTTCCTGTGCTGTTGCTTTATGTTCTCTGGCATGTGCCTGCTTTCTGATGAAGCACATGTACACATGCATGAAACACATCATATATGTTGGGCGCCACCATGTAATTAAAGGGATATTAAACAGTAAATACATGATCCACATAATGATATATTCAAAGCAAAGATTAACCTTAGAATAATATGAATGATATATGAATGATATATGATATGAATTATATATTTGCTGAGATTACTTTTTTGCAGAACTTGCCTTATCTTTTGTTTATATCATACCTGTAGAAATACAACAACAAGGGGATTTGGTTAAGCAAACAAAAAAAACATTTTATATCTTAGCAAACATATTGTGGGAGTGCTGCCAAAGTGACCAAAATAATTACAAAAAAACAAAAAAAGTAATGGCGCACATCCAAATACTTAAGTCCACATATTTATATATGCTGCAAAAAATATTTTTGCTTGCTAAATATTCTTAAAATTGTTAAAATAAAATTGGAATCATTGTCACACAATATTATTAACATATATTTATGCTGAATTTTTTTTTGTCTGTTGAATTTGTTTTTACATTTTTAAATAAAGTTGGGATCTTAGTCACACAATATGGTCATAATCTGCTAAGCCAGTCACCACTTACAAGGTGTCCCAAAATAGACTGGTCCTAACACTAATCAGTTTAGCTTTGCTGGGTTGAGTCATTAGATTCTAATATTCAAATACAGAATTCCAACACTGCTGTACTATGCCTCAAATCATGACTGCACAGAATGAAACTCCCTAGCTTTATATATATACCACAATCACATTGTCTGGAACACACCTGGGCAGGGTGGTGTGCTTTAACCAAAGGGATTTGGTCAGTTCCCTATTTAAGAAATACAACAAGAGGGTTTAGTTAAGCACACCAAAAAACATTTTATATATTAGCACACATATTGTGGGAGAGTTAGTGTAAGGACCTGCAGTGGGACTGTAGCGTTGTAAGGATATAGGCAGCAAGGGAAAGATACAGGAGAAGAGGTGGTTCCTAAGGGGGCAACATTGTTGCAAGGGAAAGGGGAGGTTTCCTACCTTAAAAGGCCATGCTGAGAAAGTTTCATCCTCTTCTTCCTGTATCCTGAAGTGGATGAGTTTCTTCTTCCAGACTGTCAGTAGATTCGAGCAGAATGCAGCGTTCAATAAGAAAAACTGAGCCAACAAAGGTACAAGGAGTCCTTGAAATTTCAGACTAAAGAGAAAGAAGAGCAGATGAATATTACAGATGAGGAAGAAATCATTCCTCCACCACCACATCCTTGCAAATACAATAGATGTGAGTCAAATAACACAGGCAGCGATGACCGCGACAGGCAGTAATGTGCAAGATGCCATAATAAACACTAATGCAGTAGAAAAAGCGGCCATGAAGAAAAAAACAGCTGTAGTAACAGACATAGGAGGAATCACAAATAGGCAGATGATAGCATCAGGGGAAGCAAGTAGCACAGGAATTGGAACATATGGGGCAGATTATTAGACAATTGTGCCTAGTCAGGGGCATGGTTTGCAACAACATATGGGAAATATCAATAAGCAGATTGGGGTACTGTCTGAGTTAGGGTGCAGGCACAGGCCTGAGAATATAAGTGCAAAAAACACACAGGCCATGATGAATGTAAGTATGAACACTTAAAGCCAAAAATTATTAAGAAAATACAATAGGGTAAATATGTTAACGTATTTGAACTCTCGGTAGAGGCGTATAGACAAAAAGAGAGGAGTGCAGATGGCACATGCCCTAAACGTTTTAAGAGGTCAGAATCTTTTAATGAATGATTACGTTGTTTTAGAGTACTTTTTACCTGTTACTTGGAAAAATATCCCTCACAGACCCAAAACATCCTAAAATACACTGATACAATCCACTGGGTTCAAAGCAGATATAGGGATGGGGCCTGGAGGGAGTATGATTCAGAGTACAGGAGGAAAATGGCAGGTAACCCAGTTTTAACTTTTTGAATGACTGATAGTCAATTATGGGCTAGAATGGGCCCTGAAAGATCATCATCCCCACCTCCTGGTACAATAGGACCAGCAGGCAGCAAATTTTCTTAGGCAGGGATTTCGGGAGGGTTTCCATATTCCAGTTGGTGAAGGGGTTAAAGGTGCTAAACATTATCATAATCTTAAATCGGCATACCAATATCCAGAAGTAGTAAGAAATAAAATTAAAAAAGAGATTGAATTGGGTAGAGTTGTGGGACCTTTCAGGACATCATCCATGGTGAATCTTTTAATTTCCACAGTTGGAGTGGTCCCTACAAAAGAGCCAGGAAAATACAGAATGATTCATCACCTGTCATACCTAAAAGGCGACTCAGTTAATGACGCCATTGATCCCCAGATTAGTTTAGTCAGATATCAATAGTTTGATAGTGCACTGCAGTTAATTAGAGAAGCTGGTACAGGAGGGTTGTTAGGTAAGTTGGACATTGAATCTGCATTTAGATTATTGCCACTACCTCCTTCATCATTTTACCTTATGGGTTTCAAGTTCGAAGGGGGGTTTTATGTCGATCGACGCCTGCCTATGGGTTGCGCCATTTTGTGCGCTTATTTTGAGAGTTTTAGCACATTTATTTATTGGACAGTGACCTATAGCGCAGGTTACGATGGCATAGCTCACTACTTAGATGACTTCCTGGTAGTAGGGGATGGAAAGTATAATAGTTGTAAGAGGTTAATGGAACACATGCAGTTTATGATGTCTAACTTAGGTGTTCCGCTAGCAGATGAGAAGACCCAAGGCCCTTGTACTTGCTTAACATTTTTAGGCATAGAAATAGATACAATTAGCAGACAATGTAGACTCCCTTTAGATAAGATTCATGCCATGTTAACAGCGGTCCAAACAGCCATTGCAGCAACAGTGATAAAATTGAAAGAACTGCAGTCGTTGTTGGGCTTATTAAACTTTGCATGTCGGGTAATTCCAATGGGGAGGGTTTTTAACAGATGCCTAGAAGCACAGCTTAGTGGGAGGTCTAGGCCCAATGAAATAATATTTCTGTCAAAAGGGTTGATAGCGGATTTGCAAGTTTGGGAATCATTTCTGAGACATTTTAATGGAATTTGCTATTGGCGTTCTGAGCCTATTCCAAACCAAATTTTACATCTATTTACTGACGCAGTGGGGTCAGCAGGCTATGGGGCGTATTTCCAGGTAGAGTGGAGTGCAGGTCCTTGGCCAGCAGGCTGGAGTGAAGGGCCATTAATTAGGAACCTTACTTTATTGCATCTGTTCCCTATAAAATTGGCAGTCAAGTTGTAGGGTAAGCGTTTTCAAGATTGGTTTGTTGTATTTTGGACAGACAATATGAGTGTAGTGTATGCAATAAACAGGTTATCATCATCATCTCCTAAGGTGGTGACGTTGCTCAGACACTTAGTTTTGCATTGTCTACGATACAACATTCACTTTCAGGCGAGACACGTCCCAGGAGTTAATAACATCTTAGCAGATGCTTTATCTAGATTCGACTGGGTAACATTTAGAAGGTTAGCACCGTTGGCAGCTCCACAAGGTTTGTCATGTCCTAATTTTCTTTGGAAGCTACTTCAGCCTGGATTTCACTCCTCCCCTTAGTTCGCAATTCACTAGCTCCGACCACATGGAGAGCTTACTGTAAGTATTGGCAAGAATGGGAGCAATTTTGCCATTCTATGAATCGGGATGCCATCCATGGGGCCCCTGCAGCAATAAGGGAATGGTTAGGAAATTTAAAATCGGCAAATGTGACAAAAGGCGCAGTTCAGATTAGGATGTCAGCATTATCTTTCTTTTATAAATTATTAGCAGTGCAAGATCCACAGGTTCGTTTCTCATGAGACAGGTTCTGAAAGTCTGCAAAAGAACAAAGCAAGAAAAGAGAGATATTAGGGAACCAATAATGAGAGACCGGCTTGAGCAGTTAGTCTCTGTGTTACCGCAGATTTGTAATTCTTCTTACAAGGTAATGCTTAGAAAATTAGCCTTTAGCTTAGCAGCATTAAGGGTAAGCGAGTTCTTGTCCAATTCTAGGAATAATCTGCAGAAGGGTGTTTTATGGCAACATGTTAAAATCACCCAGCAGGCTGTTTTGTTATATAAGCAAACAAGTACTGTAGTGACAACTTGTGTCACTATAGTACTAAAAAGAGGCGCCTAGGAGTGACAAACAATAACTGGTGATAGAATCTGATATATATGTCAATAATTAGCTAAAGACAGTAATATACACAGTATGATAACTATGATATACAAACAATCAGTCCAGTATGGAATGGCATAGGAAGGGAAAGTCCTTGATGTCCGTAGCGTAAGGTTCCAGAAGTGAAAAATCTGGATGGAAGGGCCGCTCCTCTAGGGTGTCACGCCACGACACAAGTGAAAAGGATCTAGACAAATCAGAATAGAGGGCGCCACATAGTGCAGATCAGAAGGTAAATAATATAACATGCAAAGAGGACATAAGAATCCTACTCACAATAAGTAAAGCACAGATGTGCAAAACCAGCAATCCGGAACCACTCGTCGTCCGGTAGACCGATAGATGTTTATCACAAGGGTAGATCCTCGTCTCACCAGGGAGAGTCCAGGGATACTCAGGGATGTTTGAACAGAAGTCAGTCCACAATAAAGGAATCCAGCAATGACCAGTCTCACGCCTCAGGCAGCTGGAAGGGAGACTAGAGCAACTCCAAAAAAAAAGGGAGGTCAACAGTTCAAAGGATAAAGAGGTCGGCAGCAAGTGAGGAGATGGTTAAATCTTAAAATTTATTTATACAGCCTGATGAAACAGTGTGTTACACTGAGAAACGCGTTGCTTTTGTTTTTATCATTTTAAATAAATTTTAAGATTTAACCATCTCCTCACTTGCTGCCGACCTCTTTATCCTTTGAACTGTTGACCTCCCTTTTTTTTTATCCCTGGACTCTCCCTGGTGAGACGAGGATCTACCCTTGTGATAAACATCTATCGGTCTACCGGACGACGAGTGGTTCCGGATTGCTGGTTTTGCACATCTGTGCTTTACTTATTGTGAGTAGGATTCTTATGTCCTCTTTGCATGTTATATTATTTACCTTCTGATCTGCACTATGTGGCGCCCTCTATTCTGATTTGTTTTGTTATATATTCCCCGATCAAAAACTGATCAGGATGCGAGAGGCACTTGGTTAACCCTGGGGGAAACTCCAGAGTTGGAATCTTGTCCAGTGAAAGCGTTAACACAATTTCTACAAAGCCGTCCTACAGTTCAAGGAACTCTACTAATACACCAAGATGGGTCGGCATTGTTGTTATTTCAATTCCGTAGGTTATTAGCAATGGCAGCTGCGAAGGCGGGACTAGATCCCAAAAAAATAGCACCTTATTCATTCAGAATTGGGGCAGCTACATCGGCAGCAATGCAGGGTTCATCTGGGGATGTCATCAAGCGCTTAGGTCGCTGGCGTTCTGATCGCTATAAAGTTTATGTTCGCCCCCTTGTTGAATAGATTGTTGACATTGTTTTGTTAAGTCAAGATGTTAAATTATTTTTCTTTTCAGGTGGTGTAGGGGGTCCAACCAGGATATGGATAGTGGGATATTCCTATGTGCACTGGGCCGCCATCAGAACAGCATCCCTTGGAAGTGGGCAGAATTTAGGACTCAACCCTGCCTTAGTGCCCATTAGGTGGCTAGGGCAAAGGGGCATGATATGGCCTCAATTACCAGGGGTTTTACAAGAAGCTAGGAGAAGGTGGTGGAAGCCTCACACAATCATTTGGCACCTAGGGGGGAATGATATCGGGGCCTGCCCAGTGCTAGAGTTGATAAAAATTATGCAAGCTGACCTAAAATGGATAAAATTAGTTTTTTGGGTTCGGATTGGTTGGTCAAACATTATATCCCGGTGACACTGGCGCCATGACCACAGCAGGGGCTGCTTACAGAATTAGAAAAAGTATTAACAGGGAAGCAGGGAGAGCCGTCACGGACCTAGGTGGATTCGTGGTTAAACATGAGTCCATCAGAGCTGATAAGAGTCATTTGTATAGAGTAGATGGGGTACACTTATCTGAGGCAGTAATGGATATAATTTTAAGGGATATCCCAGCAGCAATTAGCACCCTATTATTGTGAGCTCCCTACTATGAAAATAGGATGGGGAATTTTTTCAAGTCCTTCCTCTTCAGGAGGACTAATTTGGGGTGGTGAGATGGGATCTCTGGTGGTGAGAGGCAGCGACAGGTTGCGAACAGGGGGAGTGATGGCCAGGCTGAAGGGAAGGGCAGTATCCTCAGGTTCACCTGTTGGCCCTTCCCAGTGTGTAGGTAGGCCAAAAGATCTAGTAATCCCCTTAGTACCTGCTCCATCAAAAAAGCAGAGGGAGCTCTGCTATAGTCCGGAAGCCACTGTCCTCTTGTTGTCATGGTTCTCATAGGATCTCTATGCCGCCATAGCTGTGTCAGCTCAAAAAGTTATATATTTATATTTATTTAATAAAGTTGGCTGTGACGGCCTGTTTTACCTTCCAAACAGAAGACTAAGTTTCAGTTATTGTGTGTATGGTTTTACTTTGACTGGAAGTGAGCTATGAGGCCTTATATACTTAAGTTAGTGTAAGAACCTGCAGTGGGACTGTAGCGTTGTAAGGATATAGGCAGCAAGGGAAAGGGACAGGAGAAGAGGTGGTTCCTAAGGGTGCAACATTGTTACAAGTGAAAGGGGAGGTTTCCTACCTTAAAAGGCCATGCTGAGAAAGTTTCATCCTCTTCTTCCTGTATCCTGAAGTGGATGAGTTTCCCACCCACCCTCCCTTATGGCGGCAGGAGTCAATGTCTAGTATTATAATGGCCAGAAAGGTTCTAATCAGAGCCATTGCTAGTAAGTCCATTATAGTAGTATAGGTACCTCCCTCAATTAGCTATCCAGTCTGTGCATCTGGTGTTTTTTTCTGCTTTGGAGAGTACAGCACCCTAGTGTTGAGAGGCAGCGGCAGGTTGCGCAAAAAAGGAAAGTGAGAACAGGGGGAGTGATGGCCAGGCTGAAGGGAAGGGCAGTATCCTCAGGTTCACCTGTTGGCCCTTCACATTGTGTAGGTAGGCCAAAAGATCTCGTAACCCCTTAGTACCTGCTCCATCAAAAAAGCAGAGGGCGCTCTGCTATAGTCCGGAAGCTGCTTTCCTCTTGTTGTCATGGGTCTCATAGGATCTCTATGCCGCCATAGCTGTGTCAGCTCAAAAAGTTATATATTTATATTTATTTAATAAAGTTGGCTGTGACGGCCTGTATAGGCCTGTATAGGTTTTACTTCAACTGGAAGTGAGCTATGAGGCCTTATATACTTAAGTTAGTGTAAGGACCTGCAGTGGGACTGTAGTATTGTAAGGATATAGGCAGCAAGGGAAAGGGACAGGAGAAGAGGTGGTTCCTAAGGGGGCAACATTGTTGCAAGTGAAAGGGGAGGTTTCCTACCTTAAAAGGCCATGCTGAGAAGGTTTCATCCTCTTCTTCCTGTATCCTGAAGTGGATGAGTTTATATGGCCACCCACCCTCCCTTATGGCGGCAGGAGTCAATGTCTAGTATTATAATGGCCAGAAAGGTTCTAATCAGAGCCATTGCAATTAAGTCCATTATAGTAGTATAGGTATCTCCCTCAATTAGCTAGCCGGTCTGTGCATCTGGTGGTTTTTTCTGCCTTATGTTTGGAGAGTACAGCACCCTAGTGGCGAGAGGCAATAGCAGGTTGCGCAAAAAAGGAAAGTGAGAACAGGGGGAGTGATGGCCAGGCTGAAGGGAAGGACAGTATCCTTAGGTTCGCCTGTTGGCCCTTCACATTGTGTAGGTAGGCCAAAAGATCTCGTAACCCCTTAGTACCTGCTCCATCAAAAAAGCAGAGGGCGCTCTGCTATAGTCCAGAAGCCGCTGTCCTCTTGTTGTCATGGGTCTCATAGGATCTCTATGCCGCCATAGCT